>NW_024403640.1:0-8613 GCF_007990345.1 Gossypium hirsutum | reverse complement strand
TCACCTCAAGTAATCTACCTTGATTCATGAATGAAAAATCCGAAATATATGACCATAAATTTTCTCATAATAACACAATTAAAATAAAGTCCATAATTTTCATTAAAAATATTCATGATAAGTCCCAAAATATATTTTTAATGGTAAATTGTACCTTTATCCCTTCTCTTACCTTCTCTTTAATTAATACCAAATATGACACTTAACACTTTATTATCTTCTTCTCAATTCATCATAAAAATTCAAATCAATTCCATACATTAAAAATATCATAAATATATTTCCATCGTAAAGTACTGATAAATGATAAGTATCGTATGGCAACTTATCATATTATTCTTTTTGTTATTTGTACATTTTTCAACAATGAGCAGTTATCAACAAAAATCAAATTCAAATATATCTTAAATAAGTCTAATGGTGAAATGATACTTTTACTATTTAGTCAAATGAGAAGTTGTATTTGGCCTTATTTCATTTTTTCAATTAAGTCAAACTTGCTTTTCCTTGATAATAATGTCTCATGTCGGCTTATATTTCAATCATTATCATCCATAATTTCTAATAGTTACTTTATACTTAGTTCTTTCTTTCTTATTTTACAGTTTAGTCATTTTTTTACATTCCACATACCATTTACTCATTGATTCCAAAAATAATTATATCCTTCTAAAAATCTTATTTTCATATGAATTTCAAAATTCATTTAGGATTTTGAATAGTTTTTACATACAGTAAAATAAGGGTTTAAAACTTGAGAGTTTAAGATATTAGTTACCAAAAATTTTAAAAGAATGAAGATTCAATTGATTGTATGAAGATGATTTTTATAATAACCAAAAGAAGACATTTAAAAAAAAAGGTTGGGTTGAAGATAATCTCGATAATTAAAAAAAACAGAAGACATTCAGAAGAGAGAATGAAAATGGATTCAAACTAAGGTTTAGAAAGGACTATACTTGATAGATACTCATTACAATTAAGGCTATTTGATTCTTTTTGACTAAATTGTACATTATGAAGACTAATTTGATATAATCCCTATAATACAGGGGCCTTCCAGATCACTTCTTATTATGTGGTTTCATTCCACATTTCACCATGTCATTTAACATTCATTCTTTTTCTCCACAACATACCGTTCATGTCTTGGAAGACTGAAGTTGTCTTTCTCGGAACAACTTAATAAGGACTTTGCTACAATCATTGCTATAAGTTCTTTGACCGCTCGACGTTGCAATTGTGCTCAGCCAAGTTCAGCTATCATAAGGGAGAAAATGTCTTTTCTCACACAAATAAAAACATAGAACATGATCCACTGACTCCTTCATATACTCCCTGATTATGCCTTGTTACGTAAGTCGACGCAACTTAACCTGAGCCTCACCCTCGACATATTTTGGGTAAATTGCCCATTGAATTCTTTTTGAAATCCTCCAAGTCCCAATTGTGGCTCAACTAGTTTCTCATTTGTGGACCTACAATGTCACTATAAAGAGCGACATCAATAAAATACATAGATGTAACACCCTAACTCGTATCCATCACCAGATTAGGGTTACGAGGCATTACCACCAAATACAGCTCAGAACAGTCATCATTCTAACATACAATAAGTAATATTAACTAACATACATCAAAGTCATATTTACTTTCATGTACCAATTATCAAGATACAATTATAACATTATTAAACTTGAATGTCCACAATCATTTATACTAATTTGAACATATGAATCATAAAGCCAATCCAATCAATCATACTTAATAGTCATGTATCACAAATAAAGCATATATCAAAATTCAACCAATTTCAATCCGATTACCAAATCAAATTTTTCATCAGGTAACTTACGAAAAACCAAATTGAACTAGTTCTATATTTATCAAATTCAACCATATGGTCATCAATCTATAACAATCATACATGTGTACACTTAACCAACTACCAACATATTTTACTATTATAAACATCATATCATAATACATATACATTATAATTCTATTAGTCGAACCTTATGACTATATAATAAGGCATTTAGATACCTAAATAGTATCAATCATATGTCACTTTCATATACTTAGTTACAACATACATCCTTTCTATAAGCTTTCCCACGTGTGCATATTTAAGCCACACTACCATATCAATTCATAATATTAACTAATATCAAATATATTAGTTATGAGCTTTGTACAAGCACATACTAGTTAGTTGAACTATACTATGCTGCAAAATGGGCAAATTATACAAATGCCTACAAGCATTACCCAAATGATCGAATCTCAATTGTAAGTATAACCAATCCATACACTACTTACTCGACTAACTTTAGTAATTTCTAAGTAAATAACTGAATTAATGCAACACCCCTTACCGTATCCGTCGCCGGAATAGGGTGTGATGCATTGCTAGAAACATACACTTGTAACGTATTTAACCATATTATAAATTTCATCTAAATTAAAACTTTTAAATTTTTAACATGCTTTTATAATTCTTCACAATATATCCTCTAAATATTATATTCATAAAAATAGGGCCTACGAGACTCGATTTATATTCATGCAATTCACAAGTCTTAACAATTCAATGCTTCATTTCCATTTCATTCAATTCATAATTTCTCATGTTCACAATTCAAATCAATTTCTCAATCAATATACATTTTAATATCACAATAATTCTTTTAATTAAAATCATATCACTAGCATAGAAATTTCCATTTACTTCTCATACAATTCAATATCATTAAGTTCAATACTAATATGTATTACCATTTAACTCAACATTTATCGATTATGCCATTCATTAACACATTTATAAATTATTAATTTTGCAATGAAAACATCGCTTTAGCTTTTAATTTAGCTAAAATCAGATCATCATCAATCTCATAGTAACTATTTGAAATAAAACATTACATCATTTCTAATTCAACATTTATCGATTATGATCGAATATATGACCGATTTATACACAAGTCATTCATATATTTTCTAATTTTCCTCCTCCTCTCTCTATTTCACATCTTATGTATATAACACACTTAATAACATTAACTACATTTTCACTATTTACTTATAAGTAAATTCAAAGCTGTCTATCCGAGTCAGAGTCACTAATTATTTATATCTTGAGCTACGAAACTCCAATAAGATCCGTTAATTTTCCAGAAACTAGACTCATATATATTTTTACCATAAAAGTTTTAGAATTTTTGGCTTAGCAATAAGTACAGTTTATTCTTTAATTCTCCCTGTTTCACTATTAGACAGTTCCGACCTTCTTCACTAAAAAATAATTATTTCCTCTTACGGGATTCGGATGATGTTTCCGTTGTTTCTCTTGAAATAGACTTATTCAGGATTTTAAATATATAATTTAAGCCCTAATTATTTTTCTTAAATTTTTGATGATTTTCCAAGTCAGAACAGGGGAACCGAAATTATTCTGACCTTGTCTCACAAATTTATTATATTTCAAAATTTACAATTCATACAATTCAGTCATTGTTTAATTAACCCCTCAATTAAGCTAATTTTTCTCAATTAGTACTTTACTTAGACATTATAAGTTATTCATAACTATTGAAATTCAGAATTTCTCATAAAACCCTAACTTCAAACTCTTTTACTATTAGGTCCAAATATTACTTTTATTCAATTCTTTCAATAAAATCAGCATAGAAACAATTTAAAGCTCTAATTCCATGCTAAATCATCATATACTTCCAGCACATATTCATAGCAACTTTCAACTTCTTTCATAGAATCAAAAACTAATGAATTCAACAAGTGGGCCTAGTTGTAAAAGTCACAAAACACAAAATTTCAAGAAATAATCAAGATTGAACTTACTTGCAGTAAAAATATGAAAAACCAACTTAAGGAAACCCTTCTATGGTGTTTAGCTGATGAGAATGCAGAAAATAAAGAGAAATCTAGATAATTCCACTTTGATCCTAGCTTTATTAAGTAATTTTGTAGTATTCCAATTTTGCCCTTAATTCTCCTTACTTTCTTGTTGATTTCATGCCTTTGACGTCCAGACATTGGGTCTATTTGCCTTTTAAGCCCTCTTCCTTTTATCATTTAAGCTATTTATCATTTCCCATAATTTGCATTTGTTACAATTTAGTCATTTTTGTTCAATTAATTATCGAAACTTTAAAATTTCTTAACGAAAATTTAATACTAACTTTTTAACACTCCATAAATATTTATAAAAATATTTATGGCTCGGTTTAAAATCTCTGAGGTCTCGATACCTCGTTTTTTATTCTAATTATTTTAATATTTATTTCTAGTGCACTATTCACTATTTCAAAAATTTTCTTAACTTCACATTTACTTATACTCACTAAATTAATAATATTTTCTACTCATTTTTTGGATTTAGTGATCTCGAATCACCGTTTCGACACCCCTAAAAATTCAGGCCATTACATTTTTCCTCGTCGAATTTGTGGTCCCGAAAACACTGTTCCAACTAGACCAAATCGGCTGTTACATTTAACATGCCATTTCATTATATGTACCATGCAAATTTCATATACACAACTAATCATTTATCCTATATTTGATCATCAATTAGCCTCCAAAATTCATACCATTTCCATCATGAGCTGTACCTAAAACTCACTCAACAAGCATACCACATATGCCTACTTAACCATTCCAACCCAAATCACAAGACCAATCACAATACAAATTAAATCATGTATCAAGCTTACTAAATGAGCTATTTATAAGTCATTCATATCATTACTCAACCAAGACATATAACCAGAACACCATTCATACATGTCAAGGGACATACTTACAGAAATGTGCTTATACCATGATCAAATTTACACAACCATTAGCATTATAATCATGCCATTTTTGCATGGCTGAATATATACATATCATCAAAACCAAACATATTAAAAACTAGCCTATACAAAATAATCAAATACATACTTAAAACAAGCCAAACCATATGGCCAAATACACTTTCCATAGTAAACCAAAATAACCATAGCATATACATGCCATATAACCAAGTCACAAAGTATATAAATACCGAATTATTAGCTGGATAGTGTGATGCAATCTCTGTCGACTTCCAACCCGAGCGAACGTCCCAAACACTGTAAAACATAAAAAAATAACACCAGGTAAGCATTAAAGCTTAGTAAGCTTGTAATATCATAACTCTTATTACTAAATAACCACATTACAAGTAATTGCATCAAGTCATAATATAACTCATTTGATTTCACAATTCTACCTCATATTCATGCATATGATCAAACAAGATTTCCACGAGTTTATTCCTTTCAAAGCTCGTATGCCTCTTAAACTTCTTATCACTTCATTCTCATTTACAAATACATAAGCAACAATGTATAACTTTATTTGATCCATTATTCATCACATTTATTTAGCCGAAAGAATCATGTAAATTATCGTTAAATAATTGTAATTCTCACTCAATGTGCCATATTCATATAATTAACACAATCATTGCTCATATCACACATATCATTCAATTCATACCTCACTATAGCCAAATAAACACATTTTGGCATAAAATATAATTATACACTAATAATTCTCATTAAATTACCTTCATTTAACTCTCACATAGGTTCTGAACGTACCTGTTTTGCTTAATTCAATTGAACTTTCATTCTTGTCTTAACTTTGCGTGACGAACCATTCATAATCGTTAAGGATACTCGAAAGTCTCGTATATCACATACAATTCCATATCCCACATATGGTCTTACATGTTATCACATATCGGTGCCAATAGCCCAGCTATGGTCTTACACGAATCATATATCGATGCCAATGTTCCAGATATGGTCTTACACGTAATCACATATATCGATGCCATATCCTAGATATGGTCTTACACAAAGTCTCATATATCGATGTCATAGCCCAGCTATGGTCTTATACGAAATCATGTAATGCCATGGTCCAACCATGGTTTTTTCTGCCAATTCGTCTTTCGTTGCGAAACGATTGTATTCGATCCTACATTTTTACTTATATCGAACGTTTAATTTAAGCTCCATAATTAAATTGATTATATGAATAAATTCATACTATCATTCATCAATTACCTAAATATACACTAAAGTTTGATTACACGAACTTACCTCGATTGCTAAAACGACGGAACGAATTGACTGGTCCGATACTTTATCTTTTCCCCAATCTAGATCCGTATTTCACTTTTCTCGATCTAAATATAATCAAAATAAGCTTATTTAATTATCTCTCAATTAAATTTAATCCAAAATTTACCTTAAAGAATATTTACACTTTTGCCCCTAAAATTTCACATTTTTACAATTTAGTCCTTATAACATAAAATCACAATTTTATGAAATTAAACACAAATCCAAGCTAGCTGAATTTTCCATATATCACTAGAAGCCCATATTTTCAATTTATTTCACATTTTAACCACTAAATTTCCACATTTCACAATTTAATCCCTAATTGACATTTTTATCAAAAATCACTTTATAAAAGATGAAAATCTAACATAAAATATTCATATTTCATCAAAAAATATCAAAGAGCTCAAGTATTCAACAATGGAAATTCAAAAAATCTTTAACAGTTTTAGAAACGGAGGTACGGGTTAGCTAGATTACGAAGCAACGATATCAAAAATATAGAAATTATTAAAAACCAAGCAAAAACCACTCACCAATTTGTCTTCAAAGTTTGGCAGAATAACAAGCTCTCCCATGGCTGATTTTAGGTTGAAATTTTGGTGAAGATGGATAGTGAAAGAAGATGACACAATTTGTTTTATTTAATTTAACATATAATGTCGTTTTACTCATTTAACCTTTAATAACCCTAATAACTACACCAAATGCCACTCCAATAACATCCAATATCTCAATAATGGGTTATTTATCACATAAGGACCTTCAATTTAAAATTATATAGCTATTAGACACCTTTACATATAGAATGCAACTTTCGCACTTTACGCGATTTAGTCCTTTTTATCAAATTAAGCACCCAATTGATAAAATTTCTTCACGAAATTTTTACACAATTATAATATCATACTGTAGATATTAAAATAATAAAATAAGAATTTTAACTTCGGATTTGTGGTCCCGAAACCACTGCTCTGACTAGACCCATAAATCGAGCTGTTACAATAGATGCAATATTTACCTTAGTAGCAGCATCTTTGATGCCTCTAGCACGAAGGTTTTATTCCATTCCTTATAAAAAGTTATTCACATCTATTTCGAATCTCATCCCCTTAAATTCTTTCGGCTTGAAGGTATCGACCTTAGGCTTGGGTATCGTAGCCAACACGTCATTACCTAAAGCAATTTTACAGATAACAAGCTCCTTCTTGAAATATTCAATTTGTTCCTTCAAATTTGTCACCACGTCCTTAAGAGTATCACCTCTCTTTGTCAACTTACCCACAGAGGTATTGAGAACCCCTTGCAGTGCGTCCACACTAGTACTGAGAGCCTCTGCCACCTATCCCTTGAGTTACTCTTTCACTAAGTCCAGCTCTGTGGTGTGTCCCTTAACTACTTTGAGTGTTTCCTTCATGCTACCCATGAATTCCTTGAAGTTGGTCACTCAACCTTCCAAACCTGACAATATATCCCTTGATCTACTAGCTTTCCTACCCAAACACTAGTTCGTGATGCCAACGGTCACGAGCTCTTGATTATTTACTTCTTTCTCCATCTCAATTAACGCCTTACCAATCACTAGCTCTTGATACCAACTGTCACAAGGCTAGAACTTTAGTCTGGCAAACTGTGCAACCTTGGGCAAGAACTTAGCTTTAAATTCGCCTAAGTCCACCTAAATCTCAAAAAGTAAGAAATCACAAGGAAATTCTCTAAGGCACCAAAACTTAGCGGAAGCAAACACAAAAGTGAAGAAGCAATGAAAGAACTAGAGAAACCACAAGAAAGTAATGTATGTTTGAGTAAATGCTCTCAATTATATTTAGTAACTTTGAGTGAAAAAACATTGAGTGATTGCAAATGAAGGGGGAAACCTTTATTTATAGTTGAGATCTCTCTGATGCAACAACTCAATTTAAATTACATCAACAATCAAGATTAAAACCTATCTACAAATGAGAGTTCGAAGGGATTTAAGCTCTATACAATCTAATCCCTTAGGATTACAAATATTCACCATGGTAACTCTAGTTTTACTAAAGTATTTCACTAAGCCACCAATGCTTCAAGTGGATGGGCTTCTCCATGTGTTCCATTAATCATGCCAATTCAAGTGGGTTAAAAGAACCCCATTTGATCAATTGACCTCATTGGGCGATACTGTGCACATTGATTACAGGCTTTAATCCGCAGATTTTATTGTTTCGGTTTATTACTTAAATGAATCGATTTGGTTGATCTAAACAGTATCAATACAAAATTGATTGTGATGATTTAATAAAAAAAGAAGACCCTATTAAGCATCATGCAATGGAGCAAGACAGGTTAAATGTTGTCAAATCCATCATCGCTCCACAGTTGACATGCTTTACTCCACCACCCGCCTCGCCCCACTTGGAATGTATAATCTGAAAAATCGCTATCACAGCAT
>NW_024403639.1:0-8630 GCF_007990345.1 Gossypium hirsutum | reverse complement strand
TGTGAATTTTCCGATGTGTTTCCAGAAGAATTACCAGGATTGCCACCAGAAAGAGAAGTGGAATTTTCTATAGATTTTATTCCGGGAACTACTCCGATCTCCATAGCTCCGTACCGAATGGCTCTTATAGAATTAAAAGAGTTAAAGACACAATTGCAAGAGCTTGTTGACAGGGGTTTTGTCCGACCGAGTCATTCACCTTGGGGTGCTCCGGTTCTGTTTGTGAAAAAGAAAGATGGGTCTTTGAGATTGTGTATCGACTACCGGCAGCTTAATAAAGTAACCATAAAGAATAAGTACCCGTTACCCCGGATTGATGATTTATTTGATCAGCTGAAAGGTGCTACTATGTTTTCAAAGATTGATCTTCGATCAGGTTATTATCAGTTACGGGTAAAGGAGTCAGATGTGCCAAAAACAGCCTTTAGAACCAGGTACGGGCATTATGAGTTTCTAGTTATGCCGTTTGGGCTAACTAATGCACCTGCAGTATTCATGGATTTGATGAACCGGATATTCAGACCGTACTTAGACAGATTTGTAGTAGTATTCATTGATGATATTTTGGTTTATTCTCGGGATGAAGAAGAACATGCAGAACATTTGAGAATTGTGTTGCAAATTCTACGAGAGAAGCAGTTGTATGCTAAATTCAGTAAATGTGAATTTTGGCTTCGAGAAGTGGGTTTTCTTGGACACATTGTATCTGCCGAATGCATCAGGGTAGATCCAAGTAAAATCTCAGCTATTGTCAATTGGAGTCCACCGAAGAATGTATCTGAAGTTAGAAGTTTCTTGGGTTTAGCTGGTTATTATCGGAGATTTGTACAGGGATTCTCTATGATAGCTTCTCCAATGACTCGATTTGCAGAAAGATGTAAAGTTCGAGTGGACTGATGAATGTCAACAAAGTTTCAACCGATTGAAAGACCTATTAACGAAAGCACCTGTATTAGTGCAGCCTGAACTGGGTAAGGAATTTGTTATTTACAGTGATGCCTCATTAAATGGTTTAGGTTGTGTTTTGATGCAAGAAGGTAAAGTAATAGCCTATGCTTCAAGACAACTTAAACCACATGAAAGAAATTACCCAGTACATGATCTTGAATTAACTGCTATTGTATTTGCGCTGAAGATATGGCGGCATTACTTGTACGGTGAGAAATGTCATATTTATACTGATCATAAAAGCTTGAAATATTTGATGACACAGAAAGATTTGAATTTGAGATAGCGCAGGTGGCTTGAACTGATAAAGGACTATGATTTGATTATTGATTACCATCCGGGTAAGGTAATGTTGTAGCTGATGCTTTGAGCCGGAAATCTCTGTTTGCTTTACGAGCTATGAATACCCGGTTATCATTGACTGATGATGGTTCAATCCTAGCTGAATTGAGAACTAAACTGACATTTTTACAGCAAATATGTGAAGCTCAGAAGAATGATGAGAAGTTATAGGTTAAACGGGCACAGTGTGAGTTAGGTAATGATTCTGAATTTCAGATTGGTTCTGATGATTGTTTATTATTCAGAGGTAGGGTATTTGTACCTCAGAATTCAGAGCTCATACAGAAGATTCTACGCGAGGCCCACTGTAGTACTATGTCTGTACATCCGGGGAGTAATAAAATGTATAATGATCTGAAAAAGATGTACTGGTGGTCGGGAATGAAACGTGATATCTCTGAGTTTGTATCAAGGTGTTTAATATGTCAACAAGTTAAAGCTGAACATCAGGTACCTTCAGGGTTACTTCAGCCAATTACTATACCGGAATGGAAATGGGAAAGAATCACTATGGATTTTGTATCGGGGCTACCTTTGTCTCCGAGGAAAAAAGATGCTATTTGGGTGATTGTTGATCGATTAACAAAGTCAGCTCACTTTATTCCGGTACGTATGGATTATTCTTTAGATAAACTAGCTGAACTGTACATATCTAAGATTGTCAGGTTACATGGAGTGCCTGTCTCCATTATATCAGATAGAGATCCCCGATTTACGTCTCGTTTCTGGGACAAATTGCAAGAAGCCTTGGGTACTCAGTTGTATTTCAGCACTGCATTTCATCCTCAGACAGATGGTCAATCTGAGCGTGTAATTCAAGTATTGGAAGATATGCTCCGATGTTGTATACTAGAGTTTGAAGGTAATTGGGAGAGGTATCTACCTTTGATTGAATTTGCTTACAATAACAGTTATCAGTCTAGTATTAAAATGGCTCCGTATGAAGCTTTGTATGGTAGAAAATATAAAACACCGTTATATTGGACAGAGCTCAGTGAAAGGAAGATACATGGGGTTGATTTGATCCGAGAAACAGAAGAAAAAGTAAAGGTTATTCGAGATAGTCTAAAAGCAGCTTCTGATCGTCAAAATCATATGCCGACCTTAAGCGAAAAGAGATTGAATTTCAAGTCGGTGACAAGGTATTTCTGAAAGTGTCTCCTTGGAAGAAAGTTCTTCGATTCGGTCGAAAGGGTAAATTGAGTCCAAGATTTATCGGGCTCTATGAAATCATAGAAAGAATTGGATCGGTCGCTTATCGATTGGCATTACCACCGGAACTTGATAGAATCCATAATGTTTTTCATGTATCTATGTTACGACGATATCGATCAGATCCTTCACATGTTATTTCTCCGATAGAAGTAGAGATTCAACCGGATATGACTTACAGTGAAGAACCGGTCAAGATATTGGCACGGGAGACAAAAGAGCTTAGAAATAAAAAGATAAATTTGGTGAAAGTATTGTGGCAAAAGCACGGGATTGAGGAAGCAACATGGGAACCGGAGGAGGCAATGAGGAAACAATACCCAAACCTCTTTACTGGTAAGATTTTCGAGGACGAAATTCTTTAAAAGGGGGGGAGAGTTGTAATGGCCTAAATTCAAGGTTATCGGAACAATGGTTTCGTAACCATAGATCCGATTTAAAGAGAAATTTATTTCAATAATTTTGCTTGAAAATTGATATGATAGGAAATAGTATGAAAATATTGATAGGAAAATTTTATCGATTTAGTGATTAGTTAGAAAAATAAATTATTGAAGAAATTGGGTAAAATATGGTATCGGGACCTCTATCTCGTAAAACTGAGTCGAAAATAATTTTATAAATATTTATGAAATGTTATTAATGTGGTATTAAAATTTCGTTAGGAAATTTTAATGTTTGGGTAGTCAATTAAATGAAAAGGACTAAATTGTAATAGGTGTAAAAGTTGCTAGAGTGATTAAATAGCTTAAGAGTCTAATGAGAAAGGATTTAAAAGGCAATTAGACCCAAAATTTATTTGGGCTGAACGGCAAGGGTATGAAATCAGCAAAAAAAATTGATAAATTAAGGGTAAAATTGGAATATTGAAAAATTAACTAAATAAAACTAGGACTAAATAGGAAATATCTAGATTTCTCTTCATTTCTCTTCAATTCCAGCAGCTAAAAACGCCATAGGAGGGTTCTATAAGCTGGTATTTCATAATTTTTGCACCAAGTGAGTTAATCCTTGCCTTTTTCTTGTAATTTTTGTGTTTCTAAGACTTTTACAACTAGGTCCTACTATTAAATTCATTAGTTTTTGATTTCATGGATGAAATTGAAAGTCACCATGGTTGAGTGCTGTAATTTTATGATGAAATAGAATGAAATTAAAGCTTTAATTTGTTTATGAGATGATTTTATTAGGCAATTTCAATGGAAATTGATTTTTAGGATCTAATTGTGAAAATGTTTGGAATTAAAGTCTATTGCTGAAATTCTGATTCCTAAAGGTTCTAAACTAGTTTAAGGAGATAGAATAAAATGTTAATTGAGAAAAATCAGCTCAATTGAGAGGCTAATTGAGTAGGGATGAAATTATCATTTATTAAAAGCTTAGGGGAAAAATGGTAATAAACAGCTTACACTAAAACAGTTTGGACAGCAGCAGTAGACTAACTTTGAAAAATCATTAAAATTTGTAGGAATCGAATTAGAAGATGAACAAAATATGGAATTAAATCTTATTGAGTCTAGTTTCTCATAGAAGAAATATTGTAAGCAATGGATTTGTAAATTTTGAGATATAATGAATTTGTGAGATAAGGTCAGAATGAATTCGGGTTCCCCTGTTCTGACTTTGAAAAATTATAAAAACTTGAATAAAAATAATTAGGGACTTAAATTTATATGTATAGAATTCTGAATGAGTCTATTTTTTATAGAAACAAATAAGAACATCATTTGAATTCTGTATAAAGAGATAATTTATTTTTCGTGAAGAAGGGTCAGAACTGTTAGACAACAGAACAGGGGTGACTTTGAAGAATAAACTGTACTGATTGGCTAAACCAAAAATTCTGAAAATTTTATGGTAAAAATATATATGAGTCTAATTTCAGGGAAAATTAACGGATCTTAATTTTGAGTTCCGTAGCTCAATTATAAATAATTTAGTGACTATGACTCAAGTAGACAGCTTTGAATGAACTATAAATAATAGTTGAATTATAGAGAATGTTGCATATGAACATGAAATGTATTAAATTGATAATTAAATTTATTTATTTAGATCCAGAAGATTCAAATACGAAGCTAGATCGAGGAAAGGAAAAGTTCGGGATTAGTAGATTTTACTGTTTACAAACAAGTATCAAGGTAAGTTCGTGTCACTTGAATTATATTCTTAAATTGCTTGAGATTGTATGTTATTGATGTAAATATGATTTGAATGTTCATTGTATGAGAATTAATGAAACATTGATATATTTGATAAAATGGGAAGAAATCCCGTTTGAATGAAAGGAAAATTCAATGGATCTCTGAAATGGAATTGACGGTAAAAAGGATCTAGCCCAGACGGGTGATCCTATCCTGATATAGCCCTCCCGAAGAATTTGTGTAAAATGGATTTAGCCCGGACGGGTAATCTGAATTAGGGTCTGAATTTAGCCTGGACTGGTAATTCAGATCCAAGCTCATTAGAGTAATTGTCGTTGCAGGGGATTTAGCCTGGACTGGTAACCCGCTGCAAGGTTGAGGTTCGCGGGAGTGCGCTCTCTGAAATGGATATGTGCGCACATTAATATGAATTGACGGACCCAGAATTGTACAATAAATGTGTACCTCTGAAAATCCATCGAAATTCCGATAAATTCAACGGGATAAATATGGAAAAATAACAAGGAAATGGAAATTATGGTATTGACGAGCTCATCAATCATAGTATATATTATTGGTACATGGAAATTATTGTACTAACTTGAATGTTGAGTTTGTGCATATTAGGGTAATAATGCATTGAATGGATATAGGATGTTTATTGTATTGTATTGAAAATATTAGGTAAGTATAATTCTTGTTACATGAGCTACTAAGCACAAAGTGCTTACCCCGTTTCCTTTTCCCTGTTTGTAGTGTTAAGAGCTCGGAGGTCGGATTTGGTCGGAGACACATAACACTGTCAACCTCAGGATTTCGGTATATAAAGAAACTTTATTTTGAAAATCAATGGCATGTATAAGCTAACAAAGTAAATGTTAACGTGAAATGAATGTAAAGTTAGCCATTAGTATGGTTAACAAACCTGGTTACAGATATGTGATGACGTTATCTTATATAAATGCATGAATCTATCATGAAAATATGTTGAATTGATTTGGTTGATGTGGATTGGTCTCGATTTAATATTACAGGGAAGGTTAGATATTTATAAAAGGGCTATATTGAATATAAAAAAAAATTTAATTCGTAAACTCCGGTAATGCCTCGTACCCTATTCCGGCAATGAATACGGGTACGGGTATTACAATAAGTAAAACGAAATTTAAACATATAAATACATTATATTAAGAATATTGAATGAGTACAATTGTTTATCATAGTGTTATGATCGATTCTAAATTGATGTCGAGTTAATTTGTAACACCAACTCAATTAATAACATTATTAATACTAGAAATTTTATCTCACACTTATACGTGCGAAAACTACATATTTAGAATATATGAGCGTGTTTAAAAATAATGTACATTAAATAATGAAATGTATGATTTGAAAATAATTAATAATAACACGTACAATATGTACAATATTAAAATGAAAAAACATATTAATTATGAGTAAAACAAAATTTAAACATGTAAATACATCATTACTAAATGAACTACAATTGTTTTGCTTTGTCGTGATCTTAAGCAATGACATCGCCACTTAAAATTTGCTTTGTTTCTTGTTGCAACGTCAGATGTTCCACGTCATGACGTGACTCACTGTTTTCACAAGAGTCAACCTGTTACAAGTTCAAAGGGACCTAAAATTCCATATATACATTTGATACAACCAGTTCACCTATTCGAAAACCGCATATGATACAAAACATACCAAAACGATACATTGAAATAGCATTTAAACAACTAAGTTCCAGGTTTAATAATTTTGATACAAAATCGACTTAAAACATTAGGTAAATGCCATTACCATAAAAAAGGGTACTTTACAAACTTGGCTGAGTCGGAAACGTCCGCTTAGATGTTGGCTTCAATTCCCAGGGTTTCAAGAGGTACTTAAACCTGTGCACAGAGAAAAACCTACACAAGCATGGGCTCAATGTACTTCAGATTCAAAATATCAATTAGCACCAAAACATAACACGAACATTAAACCAAAATTAGCCTACATGTCCTAACATGTACAATAAAACATGCATAACTTATTTGGTAAGTAAGTTTACCAAAATTTTCAACATGTCATTCATATTTTACTTCTATTAATCATCTTTCAATTGGCAAACACACAAGATATTAATCCAACTAGTCTATTATAAATCATTCCTTACTACCTCATACTTACCGGTTAATCCATTCTGGAGTCTAACCGACTCGTTCACATTTGTTCAGCCTTTAAGGCTTGATTCCCTTTTTTGCTTTGAACATTAAGATGTTACCTTCCGTTTCAATTTCATATATGCACACATTCAAATATGAGCATTATATTAGTTCATTCTGTTATAAACAATCAAACATAGTATTATCAATCCCTATTAACACAACTCGAACGGTTACACGAATCGTCCAACCAACACACCAACTGGACCGAAATGCAATAATAGAATAACTGAGTAAGAAAAACTACAGATAACGTGAATACTGGCACTTGAAAGGCATCATGGTACACGAACTCGTACTAAAGCACGAAGTGCATCCCAATGCATAAGCGTATAAACTCGTACACAATCCAATCCTACCAATTATATGACTCAGCCTGACTAGTTAATAGGGTATTAACATTCAATTCATATTCCATAATCACAAGTCATCAACCTATCATTAACATAGCATATCTTAATTCAATTTCATACCAATGATCACATATCAATTAATTACTCCACTTTCTTTTCTATTCAATTTAGTCCCTCTTCGATGTAAAATCTTAAACATAACAATTCAATAAAATTTTTCATATCATTGCAATGAACTCATCCCAATAACTCATCATCAATAAATATGTATACTAAATCAAATAATTCTAATCCCGAATCATAAAAGTAACAAACTGAGGTTTTGCGCGTCACTCATCCAACGATTTTTGCTTTTTCTCCCCTCTCGGACAAATCGGTGTTGCCATTAGCTATGAATAATTCCAAAACATATTACATTATCAATTTCTAGCCAGATTAGAATCAAATATCAAATTTCGCAAATTTTTAAATTATTCAATTAGTCTCTAAAATCGGAACTAGTATAACTTTCAATATAAAGCCTCAGATTAAAATCTGATTTCACCAAAAACTCATTAGAGACCCTCTGTTTTGAATCCCTACCAACTATTCATGACAATTTTTCATTTTATTCCAATTTGGTCTCTAATTTACGAAACTAACAATTAAGTTTTACAATTTAGTCATTTTCTTATACTAAGCTTAATTTCTAACAATTTAACACCAAAATCATTCAATTCTCAATCATAGAAACTTTCTAAAACTTTAATAGTTTTACTAGTTTGTACATGAGTTAGCTAGATCAAGCTCTTATGATTCAATTTCCATAAAATCAAAGAAAAATAGCTAGGAATATACTGAATTAAAGCCAAAAACCTCAAAACCTTTGCTATGAATTTTCTCTTCTTTCTTTTTTTCTTTAAAATCAGTGGAGAAGAAGAAATTCTTCTTTCCACCGCACATACATAATATACTAGGATAGTTTGTAAATTAATTTAATTAATCATGTTTTTACTAAATAATTCTTAATTAACCTAAGTAATAACTAATTAAGCATGACTTCCACTAACATATAATTTAACATGGTATAATATGTTTTAAACATTTAGTTAATTGTAATTTAAGTCCCCAAGCCATTTACTAATTAAAATTTATAACGATTGGATTTATAATTTAGTCCCTAGACCCTAATTATCCACAATTTGGCTAAATGGCTTAACAAATTTTCAATTCATTAATGCTATGCTCCATAAATATCTCTATTAAATATTACAGACTTGGCTATGAAACGAGGTCTCAAAACTGCATTTTCCGACACCACTAGAAATGCGTATGCATGTAGAAACTATGTAATTAGAACATAAATGCTAGTTAAAAATAGCATACATAAAAAAAAAATAAAATAAAATATGAATATTAATATATAG
>NW_024403638.1:0-8635 GCF_007990345.1 Gossypium hirsutum | reverse complement strand
TCTATTTTTGTGATGGTCGAATATACCAATAGCATGTTTTGATCTGTTAACTATATGTACAATTAGTATGTTCTAATATGTTTTATCTACATATGGGGAATATGCCAATAGCATGTTTTGATTTGTTAATTATGTGTGCAACTAGTATGTTCTGATATGTTTTATCTGTATATAAGCATGCTTGATTCGAGTAAGCTTATTTATGTTATACCATTTGCATGTGTATTGGGGTTGGGTTGTGTATGATTTGGAGGAAGTTTTGGCATATTACGATCTGCGATTCTAGCAGTTTACTTGTAAATTTTGATTTGGTAGTTAAACTGCGTTATCTATTTCTAGCGATATTGCCGCAATAAATCTGGCAGCTTGTTTGCATAATTTCTGGTGGCTAAAGACCACAAATTGGTGTGATGGATGAGTGAGTTCTAGTAGACCTATTTGGTGTGATTGGATGGTTGGAGTTGGTGTGTTGCGAATGGAGGTGGGATCTATTTTGTTGATACTTTGCATTACATCATTTAATCATACCCATGCTCATGCACTGATTGATGATTTGTTATGTACCGTCGTTGGCTTTGTATGGATGGCTTATAATTTTTTAAGAATGTCTTTATGTCTAAATTGTTACTCTTAGACTCACATTGAGTTTCTTAAAGCTCACCCTCTAAATTCTTCTTCTTTTAGTTAATCCTCAAAGTTAGGATTGGATGCCACATTTGGAGGGCTCGTCTCAAACTTTTATAAATAAATTATTTCTTTAAAAATATTATTATCATATTATTTTTGGACTGTAATGGTTTTTTTGAACTATGGCATAAGATTGGTTTTGGATTTTGGGTTGCGTTATTTGGGATTTTATTTGCATGCATGGTATTTATATTAAAAATCGATCAAACATATAAAGTGATTTTAATTCATAAGAAATATGGATTTGAAATATAAATTACAGATGTCATGATTATTTTTGATATGTAATAAAGAAAGACTTTTTGAAAAAACAAATCAACAAAATAGAAAAAAAATCAATTGAGTTTACAAAAATATCACGTTGTGTAATAATTCTTGGTCGACTTGATAATCTGATGTTTATTTAAACTAAGGAAAATGTATACGTTTTTCTAAAATTTGTTAGAATAGGAGTTTTAAAAGAATCTGAATATTTCACTTTGCCATGTTGGTGGTCAATGTAACCTTTAGAATGTGGCTATAACGTTTAGGCCAAGTTTGGGGTGTTACACTCAACCTTATTCACGCTTATTGTAACCTTACTTTCATGCAATTATAATGAAAGAACTCTCCCACTAATTCTTTAGCTATAGAAAGCTTAATTCAAACTATTACAACAATTTTCTTTTAGTAAATAAAGGGGATATGTTCAAAGGAATGTGTTACAGTGGGCCTATTAAAGGCCTATACACTACACCAAAACAGGCTTTTAGCGGCGCTTTTTTAGGCCTTTAGCGGCGCTTTTTAGCGCCGTAGATACTTTTAGCGGCGCTTTGAAAAGCGCCGCAACAGACGCCGCTAATGAAGGCGCCGCTAACTTTAGCGGCGTTTTTAAAAAAATCGCCGCTAAAGACCCTGATCTTTAGCGGCGCTTCTAGCACAAACGCCGCTGAAGAGTAAGACCTTTAGCGGTGCTTTAGTGGAAGCGCCGCTAAAGACCCTGATCTTTAGCGGCGTTTTTGGGACAAGCGCCGCTAACGCTAAAGATCAGGGTCTTTAGCGGCGTTTTTTTCTCAAACGCCGCTAATAGACCCTGATCTATAGCGGCACTTTGACCAAAAACGCCACGAAAGAACCTAATCTTTAGCGGCGCTTTCCCCTCAAACGCCGCAATAGACCCTGATCTATAGCGGCGCTTCGACAACAAAACGCCACTAAAGAACCTAATCTTTAGCGGCGCTTTCCCCACAAACGCCGCTAAAGACCATGATCTTTAGTGGCGCTTTTTCCACAAACGCCGCTAAAGACCCTTATCTTTAGCGGCACTTTGACCAAAAATGCCACTAAAGGCCAACACCTTTAGTGGCGTTTTTTTAAAAACGCCACAAAATTGACAGATTTGTAAAATAAAATTTTTTTATATTTTCAGCCCTCCTGTAAAAACAAATCAGAAGAAATCATATCTAAACCAGCCAAAAGTAATAAATCTATATAGTAAACAAATAAAATAATAAATATCAATAAATAAATAAAATTCGTATTATTCTTACAAAATGTTAAAAGTTAAAATGATAATTAAAAGTCAAAATCGAAGTATATTTACACGATAGTTTAAGACGGCGGCTGTTGCGACTGCTGAAACATCTTCATCATACTCTGAAGCTGCTGCTGGAGTTCATCGAACTTTTGACGCTGCTCGGCTTCCCTCGCTGTAGCCTCTGCTTCCCTCGCTGTAGCCTGTACTTCTCTCGCTGCCGTCTCTGCTTCTCTTGTTGCCGCATCTGCTTTAAGCTGCTGCTGGAGTTCTTCATACTTTCGTTGAACCTCAGCTTCTCTCGCTGCTACATCTGCTTTCAGTTGTAGCTGGAGTTCTTCATATCTTTTTTGAACCTCAACTTCTCTCGATGTTGCCTCCGCTTTAAGTTGTGTAATTTGCTCAATTGTTGTCGCTTGCATCTGAGCCATCTGGTCTCTTAACCTCTGAACTTCAGCTTCGGCTCGACTCCTCGAAGGCATATATTGTTGCGAGCTAGATCCAAAATATTGGGATGGGTTAACAAAAGATCCTTGAAATCGAACCCGACCATACCTTTCATGACCCAAAACTTCAGTGATAATCCGGTTATCAATGTCGTCAATATGAACAGAACTATCACTGGAAGCAATCGCTTCGTACTCCGCCTTTTTATCCTTTAATTTTCCTAAAAAATAAATCAAATAGTTAGGAACGCAATATATATTAAAAAACCCAATGCAACATAACTTAACAATATTTGCATTACAATAGATGAAATAAATCATTAGAAAATAAACACTATAAATTATTAAAACAAGTGAAATTGTATTAATTAAGCAAACGTACCATAATTTCTGCAGCTTCAGGAGTCATAGGGTTTCCATCTTTCTTCCTATGTGTAATGTCAAAATGTTGAAGGCGTCTAACTTTTTGACCGGACGACAGTTCCTACAATACAATAGTAAAAATATTAATGTAAGTAAGTAATAAATATCTGCCAATATTAAAAAATGAAAATACCTCTACATGAGCTACACACGCAAAACTTTTCGACCCAGCTGTGTGAGTGAATTTTTGTTGCTGCCTACTTTTTTTTCCAACTTCTTCACGATCCTACATTATGAAATTATTAGTACGTTAATTAGGAAATACTATACACCAAAATAATTACAAAATTTTATAAGTTACACATACCTCTCCTTTCTTCGAAGTCCAAAATCTAACGACCTCTTCCCATTGGTACCTCAGCATTCCCGGCGGGACATTTTGTAATCTCTCGTTGAGTGTTGTTTTTGTCTTAAAATAGTCTTTCTTTAAAGTGCTCTTATGGTCTCTCCATCTTTTTCCCAATGCCTTCTTTACATAAGCATCGGAGACCTCTAGAGCAAATCTCGCCTACAAAAAACACAACTTAAGAAAGTAAATGTAAACGAAACTTAAACCCAAGTATTATAAATGACATACACATTTTGTTACCTTAATGTTATCGAGAGCTTGGTTCTTGTTACTCTCGGGCACTTTATGCCATGACTCGAAGTTAATTGGCAACATATTTGCATTCCGTGCTAGAATGCCCATGTATCCTGCTAAAAGGCGAGCTTCTGATCCAACAGGCTGACCAAAGCTATTACTGGATACTTGGACACGCTCGACTGGATCTAGGTCGTATAAATCGCTCAGTACCGTACGTCCGCGACCTCTCCGCGTCCCACCAGTTTCATCTGAAAAATAAAAGTATTGTAATATTTAACTAATTTAAAAAAAAAACAAGAAGTCAACACACATGTAAATTAAATGTTAAATTACTTTGAACTTCTATAGGTTCCTCAGGTGTAATCGGAACATTCGAAGATCCAATAGCAGTCTGTTGTTCAGTGCTGTTTGTTTCCGCCGAGTTTGGAGTACCTTGAACAATGCGGTGCGATCACACTTTCTTCTAGGCATTTTATCTGCAATACAAATAAATCAGTTGAAAACTTAGTATAAAATTACAACAATAATATCACATATAAAATAGTTGAAATATCATCATTCGTAGATGTAATTAGATATCGTAAAAGCTTACTACATTATAATTCGTAAATCTCTTCATCCGTATCCTGACGGACCCATTGAAATTGTGTACTAGTACTAGGGATGTTTTCGTTTAAGTTCTGTTCTGGAAATGGCAAAGTTTGTGTTCTGTCGTCAATGTCATCTTTACTTCCACTGCCCATGTCAAAAAAGTCTCTAGGGATGTTACGGAGTACAACGTACCAACCCTCATCAGTTGGGTCTTTTGAGTAAAAAACTTGTTTGACTTGAGAAGAAAATACATACGGCTCATCAATCAATTGTTGTCCTGTGTGAATCAATCGAGCGAAGTTTACCATTGTGAAACCAAATTGATCTTGCTTGATTCCACGTGCAGTATTAACATCGGCCCAATCACCTTGAAATAAGACAACTTTCCATTTGCCGTAGTAATCCAACTCAATTATGTCAGTAAGAAGTCCAAAATATTCCATATTTCCCTCCACAGGATTATTGTCCCTAGCACTAGCATAACTTGTAATTGAGGAATTAACCACTATTCCACAATTTTGCGTTCTCCTCAATCTCTCGCGATATTTTGTATGAAATCTGAATCCGTTTATGAGGAATGCACTATATCTTTTAACCACCCGATTTGAACCTTGGGAAAGCCATTTAACTTCGTCGGTGACGTTCTTCCCACTCCAAACCTATTGAATGGAAAGTAAACTGAGTAATTAAAAATGTTTGAGTAAATATTATTATTTTTAGAACTTAAAGCTCTAATTACATACCGTTTGGCTGGCTTAACCATTCATGAAAAGATTCTGTAAACAACTTATTGATATCTCGATGTTGTGTTCTTCGAGAGCGCGAACGAGATCTCAATATTTGTTTGTACTCACTATGTTAAAAATATGTTCAGTTTGTTAGACTATAAACAATTTCTAGAAGTTACTTGCGTAAAGGTTCCATTGATTCGTGGTGAAACAGAACATATCGATGTGCTTGAACCCACGATAAATCATCTAATTCTGCAATTTCAACTTTACCGATTGGTTCTCCAAAACTTTTGAACAAATAAGTCTCGGAAAAGTTATGATCCGTGAGTCCAACATTTCTATTTGGTCTGTTCAACCTTGTTTCAACATCTTCTAAATATCTTGAACAGAAGGTCATACATTCCTCTTCCAAGTAGCCTTCAGCAATCGATCCTTCTGGATAACGCTTGTTGCGGTAATAAGACTTTAATTTGGATAGGAACCTAAACACGGTATACAACATTATCAAAAGTTGTAACTAAAGGCATATAGGTGAATGAAGGAAAATTTTAAAAATTGAAATTAACACCTTTCTATGGGATACATCCATCGATAGAAAACGGGTCCGCCAAGAATTTATTCATGCGGGAGATGGATTATCAAGTGAACCATAATAGTGAAGAAGGAAGGTAGGAAGATTTTCTCCATGTTGCATAAAGTTAAAGCGGCTCGATCCTGTACCTTCTGAAGTTCTTGAACATCCAAACTTTTCCACAAATGGCTTTCATAATGTTGGATAGTTCAATGATACAAGACGTCACCTTCTTGGACATACAACATCGTAGAGCAACTGGCATTAAATCTTGCATCAAGATGTGATAGTCAGTGATTTTAGCGAATATAATCTCGATCTTTAACACTAACACATCGAGATATATTGACGCATACGCATCCGGAACCTTATATCCTCAACACCATGCAAAACAGTTCTTTCCGTCTTGACATGAGAAAATTGAAGGCGGCAACCGATATTCCCATTCGGAAGGATAGGATGAAGATCAGGCCCGAATCCCATTGACTAAATCAAGTCGACTCTGAAGATGTCTTGATTTCCGTCGACGTTCAAAATGTACCGACAATGTTCTCGCAAACATTTTCAATGTCATAAAACAGATTGTGTAAAAGGTGATGCCCCAATAAGGCAACTCAAAAAAAATACTTTCTTTTTTCCACAAGTCCGCCTCATTAGGATCGTCCTCTTCGTCAGAGCTTTCATCGGCTTCATCATTTGATCTTCTGTTTCTCTGCGTGTTTGGCGGTTGGTTCATCTTCCCATAAATGAAATTCATATCTTCCAACATGAATAAGATTTCAGAGCCACTGGTCTGGGAAGGAGCTTTTCTGAACTCTTCAGTGCCGTCAAATACAGAACTCTGAAATCTAAATCTATGATTTCCGGCAACCACCGACGATGCCCCATGTAAGAGAACTTCTTCCCATTATACAACCATTGGGGCATGTTTGTGCAGCACAACAAGGACACGCATAATGACCCTTAGTACTCCAACCGGATAAATTGGCATAAGCGGGAAAGTCATTAATGGTCCACATCAAAGCTGCACATAATTAAAGTTCTCCTTTCTCAGCACATCGTATGTCTCGACACCAGCCCATAATTGTTTTAACTCTTCAATAAGTGGCTGTAAATAAATGTCGATATCATTCCCGGGCCCTTTCTCTCCAGGGATAATCATAGATAAGATAAGGGAAGATTGCTTCATGCAAATCCACGGAGGCAGATTGTAAGGAACAAGAACTACTGGCCAAGTACTGTAGGCAGTGCTCATGATCTGAAAGGATTAAATCCATCAGATGCTAGCCCAAGCCTCACACTCCTAGGATCGCTTGCAAAGATTGGAAATTTATTGTCAAATGCTTTCCAAGCTAAAGAATCTGCCGGATGCCTTAGTAATCCATCATCGGTTCGTCCATCATGGTGCCATGTCATTGACTCCGCTGTCTTCGACGACATGAAAAGCCTTTGAAGCCTTGGTATCAAACGGAAAATACCGCAAAATCTTAACTGGCTTCTTCCTCGAATGTGCATCATTTTCACCGTTGTTCCCATCTTCTGTGTTCTATTATCCAACGGGATTGGCCGCATACATGACAGCACTGTTGGTTTTTCCGATCGCCCCAATACAACATGCAGTCATTTGGCAACTATGGATTTGTTGTACCCAAGGCCTAATCTTTTATCATTTTCTTCATGTCTTTGCATGACTGAGGGATTTTTGCAAACGGAAACATTTCTCTCAAAAACTTTAGTAGCATGTCAACGATTTCCGGTCCACCCTCCCAAACATTTAACTGAAAAAGACGAACACAGAATGCCATTTTGAAAATTTTGATCCCTCATACAGTTCTTCGTTCATGTCATTAAGTAGAGCGTAGAACTTCGCCGCTTCTCCATTTGGCTCTTCATGAGGTACACAACTTCTCGGTTCGGTAAAAGCAGTTCCACCGACGTTACAATCATCATATGCCATAAAATTCCCCTGGAACGATTGCACACCATGATGTGCATATTAAATTCATCCCGCAACATACCTTCCATGTCATCTCCTCTATCAGACTGATGGTAAGCAGTCCCAGGATAAGATACATCCATCGTTGAAGAGGAAGTACTTCTAGGGCATTCTCCATGAAAAAGCCATTGCTTATAACCCTTAACAAACCCCATCAACAATTAGATGCTCGTAACAACCTCACGATAATGCCATTTATGTTGACACACTTCTTACACGGGCAAAGAATCATGTTCTCTTGGCTTGCATATTGAAACGCAATATTAGAAAACTCTGCACCCCATTTCGATAACCGTCGCTTACCCTTGACAAATTCATCAAGACCGGTCCATTTCTTAATTCTTGAAGTCTGACGTTGACAATAAATTGCACGGTTTAGGATTTGACAACAAGATATACATTTGTAAGTATGTAAGTATGTAAGTTTGTAAGTTGGAAGATTATATGAAACTTAGTAAGTTATTAAAATATTATTATTTACACATTAAGTTAGTCTTATGTAATGCGTAATTGTGAAAGAAAGTTATGCTTATGTAAGTTATTAGGTAGTATATATGTAACTTATTTAATTGTAGGGTATGTATTTTTAATGTAACTTATTTAATTTATGTAGGGTATGTAAGTTATGTAGCTCTGTATTATTTACGCATGTAAGTTGTGTATTATGTATTATTACACGTAAACTTATTTTAAGTTATGCAAGTTATATATTAAGTAGGTTATGTAAGTTTATGTGTTATGTTAAATGAATATATGTATAATATTAAAAATAATAGTAATACTTATTTAAGTTATAAATTTATTATTAATAAAATTTAAATATAGCTTACATACGTAATGAAATATATGTATAATATTAAAAAAATAGTAAATACTTATTTAGTTTATAAATTTTATTATTAATAAAATTTAAATATAGCTTACATACGTAAATGAATATATGTATAATATTAAAAAATAGTAATACTTATTTAAGTTATAAATTTATTATTAAATAAAATTTAAATATAGCCTTAACATACGTAAATGAATATATGTTAATATTTTATAATTAAAAAAATAGTAAATACCTTTAAATTTTAAGTTATAAA
>NW_024403637.1:0-8651 GCF_007990345.1 Gossypium hirsutum | reverse complement strand
AAATGGACCATTACTGTATATTTGTGTAACAGCTCGTTTTCAGTAGTGTCAGAAATAGTGGATTTGGGATCACGATTTTGACAAGCAGTCAGCATTTTAATTAATTTTTCTTTGATAAAATTATTTTAATTATTTATTTAGTATTTGCTGGGTTCATGCCCCCTTAATGACTTCCTAGGGTTTAGGTTCTTCCTTTCCCAAACAGTTGATCCGTTGAGTAGCCCTATAAAACAGTTACCAAATCATACCTCCACTCGCTAATCCCCCATAGAGGGATCAGTTCCTCATGGTTTTCATAATTAATATGGAATTGAGTTAAAGATAGAACATGATAATTGAATTGAGGTGTATGGTTTAAAAAAGTACCTAATTTGTAGTAAAGATGAATATGAATTCACAAAGTTTGATCGTCTTTACACATCAGATCTCTCGAGATAAAGCAAGAACAACTTGAAAATAATTCTAAAAACCTAAAAGAAAGAATATCTGAACTGGAATTAAAAGAAAAAAAAACTATACTAAGTAATTGATGTCCGTAACATGTGAAAAAAGATCCTATTTATAGATTTCAGGTGGCCTTCGTCGTCAAACCTAGGTTAGTTGAAGTTCTAGAGCTTTAAGTTTGATTATGCAAACCAAAACGCCCTCTGGCTCGTGTTAGTTCCCGTCCAGAGTTGATCTCGCGATACATCAGGACCTGTGTCGCAAGAAAGGGTTCTATACACTCCTCTTGGGATATCTTTAAGGGTTTGTCGCAACACCCTTATATTGTGTCGCAACATCGAAAGCAGTTTCGTGATTTCTTTATCCTGCTCCCTAAGTTGCTACATTGATCATTTTGTGTTGAGACATAGTGACCAGCATCTGTTAATTACTCCTTCTAATGCTCTCCTGCACACTTACACAGTTCATTAGCTTCCCCTTAAACCTCATCCAGCCCCTATGGTTAATAAAAGGCTCAATTTGTACATCACATTACATTTAAGAAGAGTTGCAAGAACATAATTAAAAACTAACGAAAATGCTTGCTTTCAACCTCCTAAAGTGCGGAAATTAGTTTAATCTACTACACGGAATTACGGTATGTCAAGTACACGACTTCATGCTCGAATCCACGATTTATAATGTTATTTATAGCCCTTTTCACATAATTTTGGCTTTTTTTTAATAGCTAAATCAAGTCATTTTGTAATAATATATGTTTTTACAGGTTAAATAGTTAACTTAGTTTTTTTTAATAGATTTTATTGTATTTGATAGCTAAAAAAGGTTATGTGGTTCTATAAGATGAACCGAGAGTTAATAATGGAATTTCAGGCCAAAACTGCTGCTGATGTCGTGACCACAAAGTATGGAAGTAATATAAATATTAACTTTGTTAATTACCATTTGATTCTTTTTTAGTAATATAAATACTTGCTTAATTTAAATCTGTTCCTATAATATACTTTAAGATGTATTCCCTATGTTTTATATAATCACAACTTGTGTGAAATTGCCGTATAAAATTTATATTTTTATTTAGAAACTTAGTACGTTATAGATATTTTATGTTCGGTATTGTGTTTCGTAGATTCTATCAACAAATTTTTTCGACCTTTCACGAATGAAAGAAAAGGAAACATAAAACTTAATTGGCAATTTCCAATTAGAATCAAACTTTTCCTCATTTATATAAACCTAATAGATAATTAATTTAGTAATAACTTCAAAATAAACAAGTATTAACGGGGCAACAAATGAAGGCAACAACATAAAATATTTCCATTCCTTACATTAAATTCACCCGGTTTAGGTTTTGCACTTAGGATTATTGTTCAATGATCATGGGTGTCTGAAGTCCAAATTCCGTGTATTTGGCAACAATTATATTCAATTTATACTCATTAATGGCGATCAACTGCCAAATGCTCGGTCTGAACTGTAGCAGTGCTTGCACCAAGAACTACGCAAATGAGTGGCAATGCGAGGAATCCTCCAAGGCTCATTTGTTTTAATATTTTTTTTGTCACCAATTTATCTTATAAATTGGAGTCACTTAGAATTCAAAGACAACCTCAATAATCAATAAACGAAGAAAATAAACAAATTACTCTTTTTATTAAAAGGAAAGAAGGAGGAGGAGGAAATGGATGGAAAAAGAATCGAGGGCAATGAAGTTTATGCTCTAGCAATGTGTGTAAGTATTCTCCTCTTTGCTCCGATTGTTGTGTCACAACCAATACCGGCAGATAAATCCCAAGTGGAAGCTTGGTTTAATGGCATTATCAAGCCGGTGAAGGAAAGGGTACAACCTTAGACCCTGAATTGGTTCAAGCCGAGACAGAACCTAGAATCATAAAGGTGATGCAAGGTGGGGGTGGAGAATTCGATACCATAACCAAAGCCATCGAGAGCGTTCCATCAGGGAACGCCAAACGCGTGATTATATCCATCGGACCTGGATCTTACAAAGAGAAAATTAGAATTGAAAGAAATAAGCCTTTCATTACATTGTTAGGAGATCCTAAAAACATGCCAAATTTGACATTTGACGGCACCGCCAAGCAATATGGAACCGTAGATAGTGCCACTCTTATTACTGAGAGTAATTACTTTGTGGGTGCTAATCTCAATATAGTGGTAAGTTAATGTAGAGTTTAGACAACCATGATCTGTCCTTTATTGAATTGATTATTAAAGGGATTTTTTTTTATGGTGGCATGTTATGCATATAGAACTCTGCTCCAAGGCCAGACGGAAAAATGGTAGGAGCACAGGCGGTTGCTCTGAGAGTCTCCGGCGACAGGTCGGCTTTCTATAACTGCAAGATCATTGGCTTCCAGGACACTTTGTGCGATGACAGGGGCAACCATTTCTTTAAGGATTGCCATATTCGTGGCACTGTTGATTTCATTTTCGGAAGCGGGACATCTTTATATCTGGTATTCATATTCCCAATGCGTGAAATATGATGTATTATACCCCATATATATATTTGACAAGAAAAGTGGGATGCAGAACACGGAAATATTCGTGGTAGGAGATCCGGAAGGAGATCCGGAAATGGCAATAATTACAGCACATGCGCGAGAAAGTTCATCGGAGGACACGGGTTATTCGTTCGTGCATGGCAGAATTACAGGAACAGCGAAGGACGTATTTTTGGGCAGGGCCTGGAAGAGCAGTCCGAGGGTTGTTTATTCTTATACTGAAATGGACGAAATCGTCCATCCTGGTGGATGGTCTAGTAATCGCCAACCTGAACGAGCCGAGTAAGATAATACTCAGCCTTACAACGTTACATGCCTACAAGTAAACTAATCTTTCCCAACTTATTGATAAATTTATTAAGATATATAATGTGAGAATGGTTTGACACGCAGCACTGTGTACTACGGAGAATACAATGCACGGGGAAAGGCGCGACTCCTGCTACACGAGAGAAATTCGTCAAACAACTATCGGATGCGGAAGCTAAACCATTCTTGGTTCTTGACTACGTTGAAGGTACCAAATGGTTGCTTCCCCTCCGACAGTACCTAAATAATTCATTCATTCCCAACTTTTTCATGCCGGCAACATATCCTCACAGTATTGCTAATTCAAGCAGACTCTCGTCTACCTCTTTGCTGGGTGGAAATAACTAGCCATCCATTTTATTTTATTTATTTTATTTTCCCTTCCCATGGCTTGTATTTTAACAAATAGCCAAATGTCAATAAGAAGCAGAATTTAGTCTTATTTTTATTAATAGTTAGGATGTTGATATTTGCCATTATGTAGAAAATTTCCATCATATCAAGTTAAAATTATGTAATAATATCCATCATATATCCAAGTTCATTGATTCAATAAGTCAAGGTGATTTCACAAACTTTTGCATTTTAGCAAATAAATGGACCATTACTGTATATTTGTGTAACAGCTCGTTTCAGTAGTGTCAGAAATAGTGATTTGGGACCACGATTTGACAAGCAGTCAGCATTTTAATTAATTTTTCTTTGATAAATTATTTTAATTATTTATTTAGTATTTGCTGGGTTCATGCCCCCTTAATGACTTCTAGGTTTAGGTTCTTCTTCCCAACAGTTGATCCGTTGAGTAGCCTATAAACAGTTAACAATCATACCTCCACTCGCTAATCCCCATAGAGGGATCAGTTCCTCATGGTTTTCATAATAATATGGAATTGAGTTAAAGATAGACATGATAATTAATTGAGGTGTAGAGTTTAAAAAAGTACCTGATTTGTAGTAAAGATGAATATGAATCACAAGTTGATCGTCTTACAATCAGATCTTCGAGTTAAAGCAAGAACAACTTGAAAATAATTCTAAAAACCTAAAAGAAAGAATATCTGAACTGGAATTAAAAGAAAAAAAACTATACTAAGTAATTGATGTCCGTAACATGTGAAAAAGATCCTATTTATAGATTTCAGGTGGCCTTCGTCGTCAAACCTAGGTTAGTTGAAGTTCTAGAGCTTTAAGTTTGATTATGCAAACCAAAACCCCTCTGGCTCGTGTTAGTTTCCGTCCAGAGTCGATGTCGCGATACATCAGGACCTGTGTCGCAACAAAGGATTCTATACACTCCTCTTGGGATATCTTTAGGGGTATGTCGCAACACCCTTATATTGTGTCGCAACTTCGAAAGCAGTTTCGTGATTTCTTTATCCTGCTCCCTAAGTTGCTACATTGATCATTTTGTGTTGAGACATAGTGACCAGCATCTGTTAATTACTCCTTCTAATGCTCTCCTGCACACTTACACAGTTCATTAGCTTCCCCTTAAACCTCATCCAGCCCCTAAGGTTAATAAAAGGCTCAATTTGTACATCACATACATTAAGAAGAGTTGTAAGAACATAATTAAAATCTAACGAAAATGCTTGCTTTCAACCTCCTAAAGTGCGGAAATTAGTTTAATCTACTACACGGAATTACGGTATGTCAAGTACACGACTTCATGCTCGAATCCACGATTTATAATGTTATTTATAGCCCTTTTCACATAATTTTGGCTTTTTTTTAATAGCTAAATCAAGTCATTTTGTAATAATATATGTTTTACAGGTTAAATAGTTAACTTAGTTTTTTTTAATAGATTTTATTGTATTTGATAGCTAAAAAAAGGTTATGTGTTCTATAAGATGAACGAGAGTTAATAATGGATTTCAGGCCAAAACTGCTGCTGATGTCGTGACCACAAAGTATGGAAGTAATATAATATTAACTTTGTTAATTACCATTTGATTCTTTTTTAGTATATAATACTTGCTTAATTTAAATCTGTTCCTATAATATACTTTAAGATGTATTCCCTATGTTTATATAATCACAACTTGTGTGAAATTGCCGTATAAATTTATATTTTTATTTAGAAACTTAGTACGTTATAGATATTTTATGTTCGGTATTGTGTTTCGTAGATTCTATCAACAAATTTTTTCGACCTTTCACGAATGAAAGAAAGGAAACATAAAACTTAATTGGCAATTTCCAATTAGAATCAAACTTTTCCTCATTTATATAAACCTAATAGATAATTAATTAGTAATAACTTCAAAATAAACAAGTATTAACGGGGCAACAAATGAAGGCAACAACATAAATATTCCATTCCTTACATTAAATTCACCCGGTTTAGGTTTGCACTTAGGATATTGTTCAATGATCATGGGTGTCTGAAGTCCAAATTCCGTGTATTTGGCAACAATTTATCAATTTATACTCATTAATGGCGATCAACTGCCAATGCTCGGTCTGAACTGTAGCATGCTTGCACCAAGAACTACGCAAATGAGTGGCAATGCGAGGAATCCTCCAAGGCTCATTTGTTTTAATATTTTTTTTGTCACCAATTTATCTTATAATTGGAGTCACTTAGAATTCAAAGACAACCTCAATAATCAATAAACGAAGAAATAAACAAATTACTCTTTTTATTAAAAGGAAAGGAGGAGGAGGAAATGGATGGAAAAAGAATCGAGGGCAATGAAGTTATGCTCTAGCAATGTGTGTAAGTATTCTCCTCTTTGCTCCGATTGTTGTGTCACAACCAATACCGCAGATAAATCCCAAGTGGAGCTTGGTTTAATGGCATTATCAAGCCGGTGAAGGAAAGGGGTACAACCTTAGACCCTGAATTGGTTCAAGCCGAGACAGAACTAGAATCATAAAGGTGATGCAAGGTGGGGTGGAGAATTCGATACCATAACCAAAGCCATCGAGAGCGTTCCATCAGGGAACGCCAACGCTGATTATATCCATCGGACCTGGATCTTACAAAGAGAAAATTAGAATTGAAAGAAATAAGCCTTTCATTACATTGTTAGGAGATCCTAAAAACATGCCAAATTTGACATTTGACGGCACCGCCAAGCAATATGGAACCGTAGATAGTGCCACTCTTATTACTGAGAGTAATTACTTTGTGGGTGCTAATCTCATATAGTGTAAGTTAATGTAGAGTTTAGACAACCATGATCTGTCCTTTATTGAATTGATTATTAAGGGATTTTTTTTATGGTGGCATGTTATGCATATAGAACTCGCTCCAAGGCCAGACGGGAAAATGGTAGGAGACAGGCGGTTGCTCTGAGAGTCTCCGGCGACAGGTCGGCTTCTATAACTGCAAGATATTGGCTTCCAGACACTTTGTGCGATGACAGGGGCAACCATTTCTTTAAGGATTGCATATTCGTGGCATGTTGATTTCATTTTCGGAAGCGGCATCTTATATCTGGTATTCATATTCCCAATGCGTGAAATATGATGTATTATACCCCCATATATATATTTGACAAGAAAAGTGGGATGCAGAACACGGAAATATTCGTGGTAGGAGATCCGGAAGGAGATCCGGAAATGGCAATAATTACAGCACATGCGCGAGAAAGTTCATCGGAGACACGGGTTATTCGTTCGTGCATGGCAGAATTACAGGAACAGCGAAGACGTATTTTTGGGCAGGGCCTGGAATAGCAGTCCGAGGGTTGTTTATTCTTATACTGAAATGGACGAAATCGTCCATCCTGGTGGATGGTCTAGTAATCGCCAACCTGAACGAGCCGAGTAAGATAATACTCAGCCTTACAACGTTACATGCCTACAAGTAAACTAATCTTTCCCAACTTATTGATAAATTTATTAAGATATATAATGTGAGAATGGTTTGACACGCAGCACTGTGTACTACGGAGAATACAAATGCACGGGGAAAGGCGCGACTCCTGCTACACGAGAGAAATTCGTCAAACAACTATCGGATGCGGAAGCTAAACCATTCTTGGTTCTTGACTACGTTGAAGGTACCAAATGGTTGCTTCCTCCTCCGACAGTACCTAATAATTCATTCATTCCCAACTTTTTCATGCCGGTAACATATCCTCACAGTATTGCTAATTCAAGCAGACTCTCGTCTACCTCTTTGCTGGGTGGAAATAACTAGCCATCCATTTTATTTTATTTATTTTATTTTCCCTTCCCATGGCTTGTATTTTAACAAATAGCCAATGTCAATAAGAAGCAGAATTTAGTCTTATTTTTATTAAAGTTAGGATGTTGATATTTGCCATTATGTAGAAAATTTCCATCATATCAAGTTAAATTATGTTAATAATATCCATCATATATCCAAGTTCATTGATTCAATAAGTCAAGGTGATTTCACAACTTTTGCATTTAGCAAATAAATGGACCATTACTGTATATTTGTGTAACAGCTCGTTTTCAGTAGTGTCAGAAATAGTGGATTTGGGACCACGATTTTGACAAGCAGTCAGCATTTTAATTAATTTTTCTTTGATAAAATTATTTTAATTATTTATTTAGTATTTGCTGGGTTCATGCCCCCGTTAATGACTTCCTAGGGTTTAGGTTCTTCCTTTCCCAAACAGTTGATCCGTTGAGTAGCCCTATAAAACAGTTAACAAATCATACCTCCACTCGCTAATCCCCATAGAGGGATCAGTTCCTCCATGGTTTTCATAAATAATATGGAATTGAGTTAAAGATAGAACATGATAATTTAATTGAGGTGTAGAGTTTAAAAAGTACCTGATTTGTAGTAAAGATGAATATGAATTCACAAAGTTTGATCGTCTTTACAAATCAGATCTCTCGAGATAAAGCAAGAACAACTTGAAAATAATTCTAAAAACCTAAAAGAAAGAATATCTGAACTGGAATTAAAAGAAAAAAAACTATACTAAGTAATTGATGTCCGTAACATGTGAAAAAAAGATCCTATTTATAGATTTCAGGTGGCCTTCGTCGTCAAACCTAGGTTAGTTGAAGTTCTAGAGCTTTAAGTTTGATTATGCAAACCAAAACGCCCTCTGGCTCGTGTTAGTTTCTGTACAGAGTCGATGTCCGATACATCAGACCTGTGTCGCAACAAAGGATTCTATACACTCCTCTTGGGATATCTTTAGAGGTATGTCGCAACACCCTTATATTGTGTCGCAACATCGAAAGCAGTTTCGTGATTTCTTTATCCTGCTCCCTAAGTTCTACATTGATCATTTTGTGTTGAGACATAGTGACCAGCATCTGTTAATTACTCCTTCTAATGCTCTCCTGCCACCTTACATAGTTATTAGCTTCCCTTAAACCTCATCCAGCCCAAAAAAAACTAAACTTACATAAAAAGGTTCAAAACTTAGT
>NW_024403633.1:0-8705 GCF_007990345.1 Gossypium hirsutum | reverse complement strand
GGAGTTGTACCAAAAACTTCAAAATCTTACACAAGGGACGAGAAGCGTGGAGGATTACTTCAAGGAGATGGAAGTTGCCATGATTCGAGAGGATGTGGAGGAAGATCGAGAGGCAACTATGGCTCGATTTTTAGCCAGACTTAACTGTGAAATAGCCAACATAGTTGAGTTGCAACACTACGTGGAGATCGTCGATATGGTTCACATGGCGATTAAGGTCGAAAAGCAACTCAAGATGAAATGAGCCGTTCGTGGTTACTCCTCTTCGGATGCATCCAAATGGAACCAAGGGCCAAGTAAGAATGTTTCAACGAATCAATCAAAGGAAACTGTGATGCCCATGAAATCCAACAAGTCCGTGGCTGAATCTAGCAAAGGTAAGGCCATTAAGAATACCCAATCCCGAACACGCGATATTAAGTGTTTTAAGTGTCAAGGGAGAGGGCACATAGCAAGCCAATGCCCAAATCGCAACACAATGGTGATACTCCCTAATGGCGAAATAGAATCGGAGGAGGAAATAGACAAGAATAAAGAAGAGATTAACAATCTTTCCGATAACGAAGATGAGATAGAGTTTTCTGTTGAAGGTGAAATGCTCGTTGTAAAAAGAAGTCTTATTGCGCAAAGTTCTATAAGTGAACCGCAACGCGAGAATTTGTTTCATACCCGTTTTTATGTTCATGGAAAGGTTTGTAGTGTTGTAATTGACGGTGGAAGTTGCACGAATGTCGCAAGTGCACTTATGGTAGAGAAACTTGCTTTGGCAACTTTTAAGCATCCAAGTCCTTACAAGATGCAATGGCTCAATGAAGGAGTCGAACTTAAAGTGACCAAACAAGTGTCGATTCCATTTTCGATCAGAAATTACCATGACGGGCCACTTACTACTTGGGAGGCCGTGGCAGTTTGATCGGCAAGTCAAGCACGATGGGTTCTCTAACCAATATTCGTTCAAGCACAAAGGCAAAAACGTCACTTTGGCCCCATTGTCTCCACAACAAGTGATGGAAGATCAACAACGAATAAAGCAATCCTTGGAGAATTTGAAAGAACAGAAAAGAAATTGAGAGAGAGTGAGAAAGAAAAGAAAAATGATTCAAAAGAAAAGAAAGAAGAGAAATTGAGAGAAAGGGATCGAGATTGTGAGAAAAACAAGAGCAATGCAAAAGAAAGTGAAAGATCAATAGACGAGAAAAAGAAAAGTGTTTTACTTAATCGATGTTTTTATGACTTTTCTTTTCAAGTTAATTCTACCAAGCAACTTCGATTGCATCATTTTCCTGAGGAGAGAAGGTTCATCTTGCGAGAAAATGGTAACACCAATTCCCAAATCCATAATTTCAAGGATAAACAAGGTTTGGTTTTTGAAGCACTAAAAACATCTCTGTTTTGTTCAAGAAGTGATGACATTCGTGATTATGATGAGTTTGATGAAGAAGTGAAAGATTGTTGGCCACTGCTAAGTTTAAATGTGCAAAACTTGATTCGATTTAGTGATCTTGTTTGTTTGGGCCGACTAATACTTGTCCCACATATTTGCTCAAATGATTTATTGTTGACTTGTGGTTACTCTTTAAAATCACTCAATTCATTGGATGAGACTTTGCATGGTGAAGGTGTGATAAATCAATTTAATTGTTTGATTCATGAGTGTTCGAATCCTTTTGATCAAGTGCGGTGAGGGATATGTGTTTATTTGAATGAACTGTTCATGTTCGTAGAATTATTTCCCATGTCTAGGTCATTGATGAAATTGGAAACTCAATTTGGAAAGGTAAGGCTTATCTATATTCTTGAATTCGGCAATAGCTTCTTTGCTCCAATTGTGATTGAAAATTTGGAAAGAGTTTGCAAGTTTTTAGTTCATTGTGTCATTCATAATTCTCTTTATTGTGTAGGTGACACCCTGAAGCGGCTTTACCCTAAAGAGGGAGGGCAAGTCACTAATCGGTGCTATTTTCAATCTATTCATGAATTTCAGGATGTTGGTGATGTGATCCGGCCCGGATTAATTGAGTCGATTCACTTGATTGCCCGATCGTCGACGAGGAATAGTTGAGTTAACGGAAATAGGATGAAATAAGGCTAAAGATGCGGAAGCTTTCAAATGGTTTTAAAGGTTGGCTAAGGTGATGGTAAATTTATAAGGGTAGTAGGCTCGATTTAAGGATAAAAATAAGAAAAATGGAAGTTGATAAATGAAGGCTCGGTTTTGTAAAAAGATATTATAGTTGGGTAAAATCTAGGATAGTCGCTGGAATGGATAAATGAGCTTAAACACCAGAAACGATTCAACACTAAAAGTGTCACCCCAATTTCTATTCGGTTCAAGGTGGGATTGCGGAATTGTAGAAGGTTGAACGCCACACCAAAGCAAGGTGATAAGTTCAAAAGAGAACGATAGACGCCACTAGCACGCTAGATAAGTCAGATCGAAACTCGTACGAATTTAGAGAGGAGAAAACTCACTCTTTGAACAAAGTTCATTCAAATGATCAAAAGTCAAAAGTCCTTTACAAATGAAAGAAAACAAATATTTATAGGCACATAGATGACCATTCAAATTCGGCATCTAGGTGTTCACACAATAATAAAAACGTTCACACTAATGTATTAAAATAGTTCATAAATTCGGCAGATTCATGCACTAGCTGAATGGACACTTTCTTCCCCCTTAGTTTGTGCATGAATGCTTAGTCATAAAGAAAGGCTTCAAGTGACTTGTATGTGCACCAAAAGGTTGCATTCATCTCCTTGGGACGTTCATGCACTTGTATGGACCATGTATCTTCATAATTAAACACTTTAATGGCATGTAAGTTCATAAATGGTAGCATGAACCTAGTAAATTCGTTCTCCCCTTTGTGCATGCACTTAATTCAATCAATGTGTTGAATTATTGAGTTAATTCCTTCCCTTGGACGTTCTTGAACCCATCCATGCATGTGTAGTAGCCTATAGGTCAATTCAAAGTGTGAACATGCTCAAGGAGCTCTATGGTCAACATAGAATTAGTTAGCAGCTACTTCTTGGCCGAATAAGTGCCTTGGAAAGTTAAGAGACAGCCACCATACATGCACTTAAGCCATTCATGCATTCTATCATCCCATGCATTTGATCCATTCATGGACTAGCCTTTAATGTCCATACATGCATTCGACACATGCATGAATTTGTAGAAACATTGCATCTAGCCGTACATGCACCAGCATTTAATACTTCTTCATTCATGAGTGTGGAATGCCCAAAAGAGATGTTTCTTCATTCATACATTGTACCGTCCAAAGGAATGTACCTACATGAAATAAACAAGTCATTAAGACATCTCATGAACACTCATAAATTCGGCATGATGTGAACACATTAATGTCATGCATTAATTCGGCTATGTGAACATAATCAATTTATATAATGACAATGATATATTAATAACAAATATTAATATAAGACAAGTTTAATGCTTAAATGAATATGTGCAAATTTTATTTAATGTATTAAAGACAAAACCGAGTTTAAACTAAAATGAGCTAAGTTTTAGCTCGTGAGCTAAAGTTGAGCTGAGGCTAAACTCCTAAGCTGAAGTTGAGCTAAGGTTTAGCTCGTGAGCTAAATATGAGCTAGGAGTGAGCTCGGTTTAGCTCAGGCAAGTTGGATCGAGCTTGAATAAGCTGGATTTGAGCTAGACGGAGCTCGTGGAGCTGGAAACGAGCTGGGATCAGCTTGCCAACATGTCAATGCTTGGCTTGACAGACTTGCTCGATGAAGTTCGCGGGGCGTGCTCGTATCATTCCCCCCCTCTTTTAGGTGACTTGTCCTCAAGTCGAGCCGTTTGTCCATGGGAGAACTTTGACTCATGCATGGTTTTCCTCGGTCAAATGGGATGGAAGATGTCACACAAACCTGAAAAATTCTTACCACAACCAATAAAAAGAAACTCAAAGGAGTCAAATTCAAATGTGTTCGATAGTTCATAAAATATTCATTCAATCGAACATATGCCAAAAATCTCAATTGGACAAAGCAAACATACATAAATTTATCAAAGAGTTTCGTTAGACCATCGTTACAAACATGAAAACTAAGTTGGATCAAGGGATAATTGGTTAAAAACGATGGTAGGCACTTAAACACATTATTCCTCATCCAAAACATTTTAATTTCTTTAATCGAATATAGTAACTCATTTGGTCCTTTGTCTTGCTCATGCAAGGTATGCCATGGCCAAAGGTATGCTAATTCTTCCTTTCGTTTTTGAACAACATGAGGGGAGTCTCCAAATTCCAACGTAATAATCACATCATCACAATTCCAAAAGGAAAAATCCATCACATCAAAGTATAAATAATTTCCAAACAACCAATCAATGGAATTTTCAACTTCAATCGAAGTGAGCAAAGATATTTGAAAATTTTCAGATGACTTACCTTGACGAATATGAAGAGAAGAAAATTGAGGATTGGGTTTACCTTTCTCAGTCAAAATGAATCTTCTCTCTTTGGATAGATAACGTAAGACAAACCTATTACTTCGATAAATTTGAATAGGTGGTGACGCATCATGACATGTCTTGCTCCTCAAGGGGTGGAATTCACAAAAATAAGATGGGTTAGTATTATCAAAAACTATGGACTTAAATGGAAAAGGAAAGTTACCATGGAAATTTGATTCAATTCCAAAAACATAGGTTGGCCTTACCTTCTCGAAATGAAACGAAAATTTCAAATGTGGCCAAACAAGGTGATTAATAAATGAATCAAAATTGAAACCCAAATCATTGAATTTCACCTTCTTATCAAAAATTCGAACTTCAAGCAAACATAATTTCAATGTAAAGGATGCAAAGCGCTTAATGTTTCCATAAAATGAATTCATGTAGCAAATACCAGGCTTGAACACACGAACTTGATTAGGAATTCCAACAAGCAACATATTAGGAGAAGATATAATCAACTCACCACACGAATTATATTTCACTAGTTTAAACACACATGTTGATTTGACAAAACCGAGCATACCAAAATGCAAAGGTTCATACTTCAAGAGTATTAATCGGGAATGCAAATCACTACATGGAAATTTCGCACAAAAACTCAAAGATTGTTCATGAAGAACACAATTGCACATATCATGTGAAGATCTTTTAACATGGATGCCAAACAAAGAATTTTTAACGAACATGCAACTTTTCAAACAGGCAGATCGATCACAAATCAATTGAGCAGGCATATTTAAACATAAAGATTTAACACATGAGTTCAAAAAGTTTGCAGGGTCAAACACATGAGAATTTTTACGTGACAGACTTTGATCAAACATGTTCAAAATTTGCTTAGGGAAAACTAATCCAATGTTGTCAACAAATTTGCCAATGTAGTAATCATCATAAAAAAAACTGTATATGGCACCTTTTAAAACAAAATCGTTAACAACAGTAAGTGAACAAAAATTATCCAAATCAAGTGACTTTGATTCGATAAACAAAGAATCCTTACCTTCCTTACCTTCAATCGCAAGTGGGTGGTAGTCATTCGCGAACTTACCTTTTTCGAACAACCTAAAACACCTCTCGTTTGGAAGGTAATGTAGATGGAATTGGTCGCACAAACTTCTAGGAACTTGAAAAGTTAACTCACAAGAAGATCGAACAGGTGGGTTAGTGGAAATAATCCTCACTTGCTCACTTGTTTTCTCACTCGATTCTTTTTCTTCTGGATCACTCGTTTCTTTTGTTTCAATTTCTTTTTCATCTTCTTTTTCACTCTCAAATTTCTTTTCATTTCCTTTTTCATTTTCTTTTTGCTTTTCAAAGGCTTTTTCAAGTTCTCTCAAGATTCGCTCATTTTCTCTCTTACTTGCCTCTTGCCTCTCTTTTCTTTTTATTTCATTTTCTTTTTCTTCTCTTGCTTTTTCTTTTTCTTTTCTTTTCTTTGTTTTCTCTTTACAAGAATGTACAAAAGAACGATGAGAATACAAATCTTGTTCGAAAGATGAAAAACTATTTGCATATGATTCACAATCAAAACTTCGTGAAGAATACTCCGGGTAAGATTTCTTTGAAGATCTAGTAGGAGTATGTCTTTCTCTTCGAACGCCATCTTGGAATGAATCAAAATCGTAATCGGCTTCTCGTCTTCTCAAATTTCTTGATGAAAAGGACTTTCGATCGAAGTCACTTCTCGAATTTGCTGATGAATATGCGTCATAGTATAAATCTCTTTGTCTCGAAGTAGATGGCGAAAAGGAATCACGATAGGAACTTTTTCTTAAGTAGTAGTCGAGGGTATATCTCCGTGGGGTTCTTGGTTCCGTTTTACGACTTGAAGAAACTCGATCACTTTGGTCTCGTTTAGTCGCCATTCTTCGCTTTTCTTGAACCAAATATTGGTATTCCAATTCGGTGAACTCTTCGTATGACATGATTTTTGTTGCTAAAAAGAAAATGTTAGATCACAAAACAAAATAAAAAAAAGAAGTACCTCACCACAAACCTCACAATTTCGCTCGGAAAGAAAATTGGATAACACTCCACTCGTGTTTACACTTGTCTAATGGCTTTTGCTCGCTCTAATGTACTCACCACTCGTGCCTTTTTCCGCTCGTCTCACTCTCGTGAATTCGTATTTTGTTTCAAGAAGACTTATTGCGGCTTAGAGGGTCGGCTTCAAATGGGTTACAAGGGATAACGTCGGGTGTAGGGTAGGCTAAACAAAGAAAATAAAAATCAAAGTATGTGTGGCGTTTTGGGAGGTAGAGGGAATGGTATAATGAATGGATGCTCAGAAGCAACAAAAAAACAAAATAAAACTCACAAGACTTTTCACTTTTGTTTTTTTCTTTTTTTTTAACTCGATTTTTTTTTGTCACTTTTTTTTCCTTTTTTTCGATTTTTTTTTATTTTTTTTGACTTCCTTTTTTTTTGATTTTTTTTTCGTTACGAACCTACTCCGAGCTTGGTACGAACGTCGACATTCCTCGTTTTAGTAGCTCTGATACCAAATGATGTGGTCCGGCCCGGATTAATTGAGTCGATTCACTTGATTGCCCGATCGTCGATGAGGACTAGTTGAGTTAACGAAAATAGGATGAAATAAGGCTAAAGATGCGGAAGCTTTCAAATGGTTTTAAAGGTTGGCTAAGGTGATGGTAAATTTATAAGGGTAGTAGGCTCGATTTAAGGATAAAAATAAGAAAAATGGAAGTTGATAAATGAAGGCTCGGTTTTGTAAAAAGATATTATAGTTGGGTAAAATCTAGGATAGTCGGTGGAATGGATAAATGAGCTTAAACACCAGAAACGATTCAACACTAAAAGTGTCACCCCAATTTCTATTCAGTTCAAGGTGGGATTGCGGAATTGTAGAAGGTTGAACGCCACACCAAAGCAAGGTGATAAGTTCAAAGAGAACGATAGACGCCACTAGCACGCTAGATAAGTCAGATCGAAACTCGTACGAATTTAGAGAGGAGAAAACTCACTCTTTGAACAAAGTTCATTCAAATGATCAAAAGTCAAAAGTCCTTTACAAATGAAAGAAAACAAATATTTATAGGCACATAGATGACCATTCAAATTCGGCATCTAGGTGTTCACACAATAATAAAAACGTTCACACTAATGTATTAAAATAGTTCATAAAATCGGCAGATTCATGCACTAGCTGAATGGACACTTTCTTCCCCCTTAGTTTGTGCATGAATGCTTAGTCATAAAGAAAGGTTTCAAGTGACTTGTATGTGCACCAAAAGGTTGCATTCATCTCCTTGGGACGTTCATGCACTTGTATGGACCATGTATCTTCATAATTAAACACTTTAATGGCATGTAAGTTCATAAATGGTAGCATGAACCTAGTAAATTCGTTCTCCCCTTTGTGCATGCACTTAATTCAATCAATGTGTTGAATTATTGAGTTAATTCCTTCCCTTGGACGTTCTTGAACCCATCCATGCATGTGTAGTAGCCTATAGGTCAATTCAAAGTGTGAACATGCTCAAGGAGCTCTATGGTCAACATAGAATTAGTTAGCAGCTACTTCTTGGCCGAATAAGTGCCTTGGAAAGTTAAGAGACAGCCACCATACATGCACTTAAGCCATTCATGCATTCTATCATCCCATGCATTTGATCCATTCATGGACTAGCCTTTAATGTCCATACATGCATTCGACACATGCATGAATTTGTAGAAACATTGCATCTAGCCGTACATGCACCAGCATTTAATACTTCTTCATTCATGAGTGTGGAATGCCCAAAAGAGATGTTTCTTCATTCATACATTGTACCGTCCAAAGGAATGTACCTACATGAAATAAACAAGTCATTAAGACATCTCATGAACACTCATAAATTCGGCATGATGTGAACACATTAATGTCATGCATTAATTCGGCTATGTGAACATAATCAATTTATATAATGACAATGATATATTAATAACAAATATTAATATAAGACAAGTTTAATGCTTAAATGAATATGTGCAAATTTTATTTAATGTATTAAAGACAAAACCGAGTTTAAACTAAAATGAGCTAAGTTTTAGCTCGTGAGCTAAAGTTGAGCTGAGGCTAAACTCCTAAGCTGAAGTTGAGCTAAGGTTTAGCTCGTGAGCTAAATATGAGCTAGGAGTGAGCTCGGTTTAGCTCAGGCAAGTTGGATCGAGCTTGAATAAGCTGGATTTGAGCTAGACGGAGCTCGTG
>NW_024403632.1:0-8722 GCF_007990345.1 Gossypium hirsutum | reverse complement strand
TTGTTAACAACCTTGTAAAATCTTATGGGAAACTTTGAAAACTTGTAAACCTTGTAGTGGCAGAATCATGTTATTTTAAAAAACAGTTAAGTATCAAACCTTCTTTGTCACGGCTTAAAGTGAATGGATACTACGCACCAGGTAGGATTCAAGAAAAGAGAGGTGAGTCATTAGACTGCTTAAGTACCTAGCTCTTCCATGACCCAATCCTAGACATGCATACATCCATTGCCACACTTTAAGCTTATTACTTGTCCATGAACAACAAATTAAGTTTAAGTCTATTTAAAATATTTATGTCATTTGAAAACATTTACGTTGCGGAAGCTTTGCTCGGTTATCGTGATATTTTAAAAATAAGTAACTTTTATAAAACGCGCTCTAGAGCTAACCAATTTAATAACCCCAAATATTAAAAATAATAAAAAGAGCGGCCTTATTACAACTTTAACCAGAATAAAATAATCAAAATAATAAATGCAAAACTTATTTTAAAGAAAACAAAACTTAATCTTCGTGGCCACTCTGAATCCCGCCCAGCTCCAAGTCCATCGATCTAAGGCTCACCTACAAAGATGGGAAAAAGAGGGGTGAGTTTGGAAAACTCAGTGTGTAAAGTATCCCAACCAGAGCCCAAATCAGTTCAAGCTTTACTGGGCCTAAGCCCTATTCAGAATTTAGTGTTAACTGGGCCTTAGCCCATATCAATATTAATCTGGGCTATAGCCCCTTACAGTAACAGAGTATACTGGGCCTAGCCCATATCAGTATCAATCTGGGCCGTAGCCCTATTACAAGTCGAGATATATTGGGAAACAGGGTACCCATTCCTTGCCCATAACTATAAAGAATCAAGATAAACCCTATTCTATTAATACAATGTCTACATATGTCAAGAGTATTACATAACATATAAGATCTAACCTTAACTTACGAAGACCATGCATAATAACAGGAGAAAAAAACGTTTACCTCATCCTGAACCTCTGGGCCCGTTGGCCACTAACCTTTTTTCCCATTAAGCCCAAATTTACCGAAGTGCACGAAATTACGCACTCTGCATCATACTACTTGCGATTATCAAATTAGCAACCAAACCACCACACGCTGCACGCTCCAGTTCCTAATCCGGCTTTTCGGCTTTCCGATCTGTCTATGTGGTGTCGTTTCCACCTTTTGTGACGAACTAAGAGTTCCCACACGAACTGCCTACATCAATTACTAATACGTTACTATTCCATAGACTTATCTGCAAATCCTTACTAAAAATCGACATTAAACACTTTAGGCATAGTGTTCTTACCTTTCCGAAAAAAATGATTAGATCTATCTGGTCGTTCCAAATATCCAACTTCGATTAACCAACCAAATATAGGAAAACAAATCAGATATCACCACTAAACCTTTTGTACAATCAACAGCACCCTTTGCATTATGGGGTTTTTCGGCTTTTACCTTATCATGAATAACGAAAGAAGATTCGAGCGTTTACCTATATTGTTATGACACTACTCCCAATCGATTGTAGATCCAATACCAACAAGAAGGGAAAAATACTCAACCAAGGGTTCGGCCTTTGTAGTACCTCAAAGTAGTAAGATTTCGGTTTTGAAAGAAGATACGAGGTTTGGCTTCAATGGAAATTCGGTTAACCAGTTTGTTTGAGGATTTAGAGAGAAAAGAAGAAGAATATGAAGGATTTAGGTTCGGCAAAAGATAGGATGAATTAAGGAGAAGAAAAGAGAAGAGGGAGAGATGAGAGAAGGATAGAAAAGATAAAAATAGAAGAAGGAAAAAAAATCCTAAACGCCTAAAATATTCGGCACTCTTAGCTATGGCCGAATGAGTGATATTCGGCATAGGAATTCTTTTTAAATTTCAATTCTCTAATTTGCAGCCTTATCCACCTGCTTGCACCCGCTTCAGCACGCTGCAGGAGTCCTGGTCGACTCCAATCCTTCCCCATGCGTGCGCAAAACAAAACCACTCCTGCGTGAGATGAGCTAAACTCCAGACCTCGTCTGCCCATGTGCCCACACCTGATCTACTGGCCACGGCACAACACTTCTCCTCTAGTAATATACGTTTTACAATTATTATAAACAACCTTCCTGCTGAAGCTCCGGTTACTTGCGAAATAAAAAGGAAATTTTTGCTGTTGTACATCTCGAACCTGCGACCTCCTAAACCACAAACGTGCTTCCACTGCACACAGCTCTCCTTGTGTCAACTTCATTCGCAATTTTCTTTAGGCCTATTCAACCGCAACCTTACTCGTGCTTGAACCCAGGCACTTCCCACGCCCTCCTAGCGTGCTTGCCACTGAGCAATACTTGCTTCTGACATATTAGCCTAAAAAGTTAATAAGCTTACCTGCACAGCCCTTGGTTTTTCTAAAAAAAACCCACAGTTGCACACGCAGGGAATCAAACCCCTGCTCCTTTCCTACTGCTATACACGCTTAACCACTAGCCTGACTCCTCTTATGTCCCATTTTACCTCACTATTAATAAACCTTAATGCCCAGATCCCCTAAAGAAACAAATAATTAATTCTTTTTGCTAGAGTCTTGGATCGAATTTTTCCCATACTTTAAATACTTCTAATTTATTTTAAAAAACTAAAATATATAATATAACCATAATATGAAAATTATCAAACAAATAGATATATTTTTTTTCCTAATAATAATTATAATTTCCATAAATCATAAAAATAGATACAGTAAATTTTCTAATAATAATTTAATTTAAACACTAAATTAACAACAATTTTATAAGTATATTTGTATCTATATATTATATAATGATAATAATTTTCATAAAAATTAAAATATAGTATAACATAAATATTTATCAATATATTTTTTAAACACTAGTAATATTTAAAACTTCTCAATATTCAGGTTTTCTTCTATCCGAATCCCAGACTCAAAGCCCAACTCTTCAGGCCCAATTTTTGGGGCGTTACATTTAACCTAAAAACTAAATATCCTTTTGAAATTTCAAAAGCATGAGTTTTGGAAATTATAAAATGATCTTGTATCGAGGATTTGAATGTTGTGTCCTATCGTGCTGGGTTACGCTTTTTTCATTTGTTCAAACAATCGAAGATCCTTTGGAATTTAACTACGTTTTCTAAAAACCTTTAAAATGAAAGAAATGTTGATGTTTGGCAATTCAGGGAATAGTGTCTATCGTGGTTGGGTTGCAATCTCCCGTTATTCAAATAATCGAATGTCTTCTTCGGAATTCACCTCATATATTCCAATGGAGGCAATGGTTCAATATTTAAGAATCGAGGAATCGTGCCCTATAAGCTGGGTATCGATTTTCGTTGGACCAAATAGTTGGGCATACCTTTTGTTATTCGAATTATAAATTTTCGAACGTCGAAACAAGAAGATTTTTAGCAAAGACTCGGGTTATTCAAATGTTTAACAAGAACAAATTCAAAACATTTTTAATTTTAGACAAAAGGACAGTATTTAAATCGATTTGTATCAATTTTGGGCGTAATGAGGGGTTAATCCTTCCTCATACGTAACCAACTCACGAGTTTATTTTCTCATATTTCGTAGACCAAAAATCATTGTTTTAGTAAACCAAAATGTTTTATAAAACAACCCAAATTTCTAGGTGATCCAATCACACCTAACAAGAAAAAAATTGGTGGCGACTCCATTTTCCGCTTTCCAAAAAGTCGATCCATCATTTTTAAATAAAAAAAAACGAAAAAAAATAGTTTCGACAATATGTTATATATATTTATAAAAAAGTTTTATACATAAATTTTATTGTATTACTAATTTATGTTGTGTAATATTTTTATATATTTATATCATATCAATATTTTTATTCATGCATCGTACATATTTTTTATATTCAGAGAGCAAAAGAATCAAAGTTGGCATTAGAAAATTTACATGTTTTGGTAATTTAAATATAAATATAAAATTGGAAATTATACAACAAATTTGATATATCCAAACATGTTTGTCGGATGGGTAGGTGAAGTGGATCCAATTATTACAATTTATGAAATTTATACACATGGTTGATGATATCATCCACAAAAGCTTGATTTTTAATCCTTTTCCTTAATAAACTTAATGGCAAATTTTCTTCTTTTTTTAATCATTTTCTTTTTATTATACCTTTTCGTGTATTTACTAAAATATTATTTGTATTCGATATCAATAAAATTATAAAAATAAAAAAATATAAAAATGGTAAATTAAAATTTTAAAAATATTTATTTAAAATTTACAAAAAAAAAACTATTTTCACAACAGAATTACTTTAATCGCATATTTTCATTAAAAAAGTAAGTAGGTGTACCAAATTTCAGCAAAATAAAATTAGTATGAAAGCTTTATAAATTTAAAAACACAATTATGATTTTTAGATGTGATGCTTAATTTGAAATAAATCTCATAATTAATATAAAAAGATTGTGTGTATATTAATTTTAAGTTGAAAATAGATTTATGATAAATTTTTAATTATTTTTTATAATATAGTAATTATCTTTATATAGATGTAAGTTTGAGGATTTACTTTTTTGATACAATATTTATAATTAAATATGATTACATTTTTATTTTTAAATAAAAAGATAAAAGTTTGAGCGCGTAAAAAATTATATTCTCTTGTACGGACAAGAATATCGATGCCAATGAAGTTAAAATTCGATTAACTTAAAAGATTTACATTTAAATCACTTATTTATCAAATTATATCATTCAAATTATATTGTTAATAAATTAAGCAATTTATGTTAATTTCATTAATTATTCTAATGAAAAGTTGACTCAAAATGAAGAAAAAAAGTTGATTCAAAATGTATACGTGACTAGCATATGCATATTAAGACAAACATTTACCTTAAAATTATTTAAAAGTTGGCTTAGAAATATTTCACATATGCATATTAATACAACATTATCGTGGTTTGGTCCACAATTTGTGGATTTATTTTATGCACAGTTCCATGATTTTATTTTGTTCATTTTTTTATAATTTTTTATTTTATCCACTTTATTTTTAATTTTTTAAAAGTAGATGTAATTGTGATTTTATTTTTATTTTATCCACTTTGTTTCATTGTTTTATTATGTCTACAGTTTTATAGTTTTATTTTGTCTATTTTTGTCAATATAAAGATGCTGCCGAATGATTTGGTCTAGATCTATTAGGAACATTCTTGAAAAACTTTATCATGATAAATCATAGTGATGGTGATAGATTCGAGATGATAAGGAGAATGATAGGTCATCTGAGACTTAACCTTTTGTGCACCACTGATATGGAGAGTCTCCTGATACTTTTGACAATTTTTTTTTATTGATTAGTGTCTATCGTTAAGTTGATTTGATTATAGCAATTCTAAATGTGAATTTCAGCGATTTGATTAAGGTTGATTTTTTTTATTGTGTTTTTGAATTATTCCAATGTTGCACTATCAATTCGTTCATCTCGTTTTTTAGATTACTTTGCAGCAATAGCATTTATGCATTAGCTTGTAATGATTTATTTATCGTTTGTATTATATGTCATGCCTTTGTATTATTTTTGCTCATGATATTTATGAATAATAGTATTTTCTTAAAAAAATAAAAAATATATATTATAGAGGTAAGAAGTATACATTTTACGTATAATAATAAAATTTATTCTATTCCTAAAGTACATCAAACTTATCTTAATTTTTTTTCAAAAATTTCTCTTAATCTTGATGAACATCCAATTAATAATAAAATATTCATAACACTTTGACCATTAAATTAAATTTAAATATTCAATTTATAAAATTAAACAAAAACTAAATACTAGATGATTTGGAATTTAAATATCTGATTTTGTTATTCTGATAGATAAAGCGATTTTTATACAAACATAAAAAAATCACATATTTTATTACACTGTTTGATTTTTCATTTGTAAATTACTTACAATGAACATGTCCAATTGATGAATAACTATTTTCCACAAATATATATACATATATATATATTATTTATACTCGAAAATCAAAAGAATCCATTTAAGTTCTCAAAGATTTGTGATGAAGCAAGAAAAAAAGTTCCTATACCACTGCCAATGTAATGATCTATCGAAGCTACCGCGCAAGCCTCTCATCCTTGAGTTTCTCCTCTTCAACGGTGCTGTCTTTGTTTCAATTTCTTTTCCCGATTTTCCATTTCCGAATGGTACCGAAACTGGCAAAGTAGATCGAGGCATACCATCTTTTGTTGCAGCGCCATGGATTAGTATCCTGCTAATGCCAGCATAGTGTAATGAATCTGCAATTTGCAGGGCGGTAACACCTTTTTTAGTCCTTGCTTCCACATCTGCTCCTTTCTTTACCAACAATTCTACCACATCAGTATGGCCCGACTCGACAGCACAATGCAAAGCACTGTATCCCTCTTCGTCTTTAAGTCGATGTCAATTCCCTTATCGATCAGTGTCTTTACGGCATCGATTCTTCCTTTGAACGAGGCTCTATGTAAGGCTGTCCATCCATGTTGATCACTTCCGTTGATTGCCGCACCGTTTTCGATCAGCCTTTGGATGGATCTCACTTCACCTTTTCGAGCAGCGAAACACAAGCTGTCACCAAGCTTGAGCGCGTCAAAAAGTCGTACGTGACCGTATTCGGCCGCAACATCATAGGCAGTTTTGCCTGTTTTGTTCCGAATATCTTGTTTGCTCCCTTTTGAAGCAAAAACTTCACGATTTGCTCGTCTCCTAATCCGGCCGCGATATGTAACGGAGTGTCACCCTCTTTCGTATTGCGAACATCTGGTTTCGAGCCATTGGCTAATAGTAGACGGATGCAATCTTTTCTTCTTTCCTCAACTGCTAGATGTAAGGCTGTGTTGCCATCCTTTGAAAGGGCATCAACATTAGCCCCTTTAAGAAAAAGAAGTCGGAGTACCTCGACATGGCCACCCACCGCCGCTCGGTGAATCGGACCCCAACTAGACGACTCGGACCGTTCTGTGCTAGCCTTATGTGCCAACAAAAGCTCAACAATCAATTCTTCACCACTCCCTGCAGCGGCCTCAAGCGGGGTCGAACCTAACCGGCTACGAAGCTCAACATCGGGCTCGAATTCAAGCAGTAATTGAACAATATCAGGTCTGCTCTGAGCTATCGCAATATGGAGTAAGGTTTCTCCCTGTTGATCAACTGAATTGGCTGGATTCCACGCCGGGTCACTCCGGTCCAGTACTTCTCTTACATCGTCCATGGAACCATCCATAACAAGTTGAGCCAAAACAGGTGAACCAACAAACATGATCTTGATACCAGTATCAACAAACACTTGTTTCTTCTTCGTCGTAAACCAATCATTCGGAACGGCATCGAAACTCGACATCGAACCCTTGATCGCAGCTCCTGGAACCACCACGCTATGCAAGAGGAAAGAATCATCACTGCAAGGAACGAATCCGGAAGAAACGAACCTAGAGGGAGATGATACACAATCTCCACAGTTACCGTCCGAGTGGCGCTACAATTCCCGTGAGCGGCTTCACCGTGTACCGGTCCTTATTCCTCGGTTGGATCCGAAACGCGACCGGCATCGTGTACATAACGTTGCGAAGCGTGAGCTGGCCGGAACATTTCTGGCCTGGTTCAACCCCGATAACAACAAGGTTAGATGGCTCTAAAGAAATAAGCCTATCCATATCTTTGCTTGCAAGCTAGGTAGATTAAACTGTTCTTTCCTCGTTCAATTTTGATACATGGAAATCAAATTAAATCAGTTTTTCTTGGTGGGTTTTTAGAGAAAATCAAGACCCAAAGATCATAAACCAAATGAAAGTAAGAGAAAAATGGAGAAAAAAAAGTGAAGTGAAGAAGAAAGGTGTCCTAGTATTTAAAAGGAGAATGAAAAGACCGGACCGGGTTTAAACGAGAGATTGCCAAATGGCGGTGTTAAAACAATGGTAAGACTTGTTCTATTCGGCATCCTTGCTGTAATAATTCCTCCTTATGTTACAGTTGTATCAGTTAAACTCCGGCATGTCATTTTCAGTTCTGCTATAAGGTAAAATTTACTATTAAGTCCTTATATTATACAAAAGTTGTATAGTTAGTCCATGTACTTTTTAAATTTTGAAATTTTAATCCCGAATAAATAACCGGTAAATTCATTAGGTTCAATTCTATTATATCCGAAATCTCAAGTAACAAGCATATTAGCACAAAACAACAAATTACGTCATTTTAGTTAATAGACTTAGCAATGAAGATTAGACATTCAAATTTTAAAATATAAGAACTAAATCCGCAACTTATGCATAGTATACAACCGATTGCAGAATTTGGCCTAATGGATTTAAGTTTTAACTACTACATTTAGATTAAAATTAAATTTTCAAATTCAAAAATAGAAGGACTGAATCCAAAACTTATACATAATACCGAAACTAATAACACAATTTGACCTCCTTTTGGTAAATATTTTCAATAGGTCCAAGATGATTTTTTTTCCTAAAAGAATCATAATTTGATTTAGATTATTTAGAGCCACTAAACATTAATTAACATTTCCATACAATTAATTACAAGGAACAAGCTAGCATGGTTAGAATAAAGTATGTTTTTAAGCATCATTTTAAATTATAATAGACAGAAGGAATCATCATAGAGAGTATGTTTCCAAAGTTACTTTTAATTTGTGAAACCTTCCAAATGTCTTTAACAAT
>NW_024403631.1:0-8725 GCF_007990345.1 Gossypium hirsutum | reverse complement strand
TAATCTACTAACTTGAAAATTATTTTCTAACAAATTTTAACTTACACTAAAGCCGAGTGTTACTCAAGCTTTAAGCTCATGTTCTTTCATTATTAAGCAAGTGTTATAACACAAGGATTCATGCCGAAACCTATGCATAACATTATTCAAGATTTAAACTCTTAAATGTCATTAGCAAATAAAGCCATACACACACAACTTATAAGTAAATTCCATCCTTGCAAAGCCTATAGTTCACTCGGCCACTCAACCCACAACCTATCGAAACTTCAATTCAAACTCATTAGCCGAACATACATATACTTATAATAAGCACATATGACATCTTCTTCAAGACACATTCGGCTATGGCATAATTTCCTTATAAAACCCAATTAATCAATCCACCTTAACCGAAACTTAACTCATACAAAACCTATCTTCAAAACCATAAATAGGTAGAAGTTAGACTAATCATCCAAATGGTGCATAAGTTTTTCCAAGAATGACATTGAACTTACCTTACTTTAGGTATCCACCTTAGCCGAATTTTCTTCCCCAAAGGCTTTCTTCCTCTTCTTTCTAGTTACGGCAATGGAGGAGAAAACATAGGCTAACTTTGGTTTTTCCCCCACTAACTTGTATTTTATTAACCTTATTCATTATTTCATTTTGTAACATAAACTATTAGCATAAAATAGTTATAATATTATTTACTACATAACATGGCCGGCCACCATATTTAGCTTGGGTAAATTGACATGCAAAACCACTCCTTTCAATGCATGTACTATTAGACCATTGTAAATTAGCCTCTCACTTTCCAACAAAGTTTCATATAAGTCCATATAAAAAAGATTCACATAAAGATGATCAAATTAATGCATGAAACTTTCACACATGCATTTACTCACTTCATAAACACAGAATATAACTTTTAATTATTTTCTTAACTCGGTTTTGTGCTTTTCCGAACCTGACGTATTCCTTTTTCGACTAAGAGGTGCAATTAGCGGCTTAGGTCAAACAACTTTGTCCTCCCACCCCACCTGATACTCGATGTCTTTTCGTTTCAAATCTGCGTACGACTTCTGACGATCCGTGGCTATCTTCAGACTTTCACGGATTACCTTTACTTTCTGTTCCGCATCTCTAATCAAATCAACTCCGAAAATTTTGCTTTCACCGAGCTCGGTCCAAAACAATGGTGTACGGCATTTACGACCGTACAAAGCCTCGTAAGGTGCCATCTTAATACTTGATTGAAAACTATTGTTGTAAGCGAATTCAATCAAAGGTAAATACCGTTCCCATGAACTACTGAACTCGAGGATGCAACATCTCAACATATCCTCAAGTATCTGAATTATCCGCTCGGATTGACCATCTGTTTGTGGATGAAAAGCGGTGCTAAAATGCAGCTTGGTACCCAAAGCTTCTTGCAATTTCTTCCAAAATCGCGAGGTGAATCTCGGATCTCTATCCGACACAATAGAAATCGGTACCCCGTGTAATCTCACAATCTGAGAAACATACAATTCAGCTAGTTTATCAATGAAAATCCGTACGCACGGGGAATAAAAGTGAGCCGACTTAGTAGCTATCACAACAACCCAATCGCATCCTTCTTACTTGCCGACAAGGGCAGTTCCGGACGACAAAGTCCATTGTGACTTTTCGTCCCATTTCCACTCGGGTATCAATGATCGGCTTGAGTAACCTGAATGGCACTTGATGTTCCGCTTTCGACTTGCTGACATAGTTAAACATCTGCGAAACAAAGTCGGAGATGTCTCGTTTCCATACCATGCCACCAAAATTCGAACGTTTCAAATCGTTGTACATTTTCGTGCTCCCCGGGTGAATTGACATTCGGCGTACAATGGGCTTCGTTCAGAATATCGCAATGAGTTCCGAATTCATTGGAAACCACTCAACCGATTTCTGAACCTCAAACAATATCTCATCAATCTGAAACTCTGATCCTGTTTCGGAAACAACTCAGCCTCGTTTTGCAACAATTCATCATCGGACTTTCTGAGCTTCAGAATTTGATCGTGAAGTCAATAATGGTTTTAGCTTTTTAATTCAGCTACTAACACATTGTCTGGGTAGAACAGACAAATGCACTTCATCGCTCGCAAAGCAAACAATGACTTCCGGCTTAAGGCGTCCGCAACCCACGTTAGCCTTTCCCGGCGTGGTAATCAATGACAAGCTCGATAATCTTTCAACAACTCAAGCCAACGTCTTTGTCGCAGATTCAAGTCTCCGTTGAGTCATCAAATATTTGAGACTGTTTGTGGTCTCGAAATACATGGCACTTCTCACCAAACAGATAATGTCGCCATATTTTTAAAGCAAATACGATGGCAGCTAGTTCGAGGTCATGGGTCGGATAATTCCTCTCGGTGTGGCTTCAATTGTCTCGACGCATAGGCCACGACTCGACCTTCTTTGCATCAATACGCACCCAACCCAAGTAGGGATGCGTCACTATAGATGAACAAACTCTTTACCCGATTCGGGTTGCACCAAAATTTGGAGCTTCAGTCAAATGAGTTTTCAGTTGGTCGAAACTTTCTGACATTTCTCCGTCCACTCGAACTTAACATCCTTTTGAAGTAGTTCGTCATTGGTGTGGCTATCATCGAGAACCTTCACAAATCGCGGTAATAACCGGCGAGCCCCAAAAAGCTCCGAACTTCAGTAACATTTCTCGGAGGTTTCCAGTCAAGTATGGCTGAAATTTTGTCGGGTCAACTCGAATACCGACGCGGATACCACATGACCCAAGAAGCTAACCTCTCTTAACCAAACTCACACTTACTGAATTAGCATATAACTGCCTATCCCGTAAAATTTGCAACACTAGTCTCAGGTGCTCAGCATTTCGGTCTCATCTCTTGAATAGACCAAGATGTCATCAATGAACACAACTACGAACCGATCCAAATATGGTCTGAAGATCCGATTCATCAAATCCATAAATACTGCCGGGGGCATTAGTGAGCCCAAACGGCATCACTAAGAATTCGTAGTGACCGTACCTCGTTCTGAAAGCAGTTTTTGGGTACGTCTGAATCTCGAATCCGCAACTGATAATAACCCGATCTCAAATCTATTTTTGAGAACACTGAGGCCCCCTTTAGTTGATCAAACAAATCATCGATACGCCGGTTAGTGGGTATTTATTCTTTATCGTCACTTTATTCAGTTTGACGATAGTCAATGCACAACCTTCATGGTTCCGTCCTTCTTTTCACGAACAATACGGGTGCACCCCAAGGTGAGAAACTTGGCCCGAGCGAAACCTCTATCCGTCAATTCTTGCAGCTGAGCTTTCAACTCTTTTAACTCAGTTGGTGCCATACGATACGGAGCTATCGAAATCGGCGTAGTCCCAGGTACAAGTCAATACCAAACTCTATCTCCCGAACAGGTGGTAAACCCGGCAATTCTTCAGGAAAAACATCCGGGTATTCACAAACCACTGGCACAAATTCAGGTTTCTTTTCTAGTTCTTGGTCATCCAGTACATACGCAAGGTATGCTTCGCACCCTTTTCTCACATATTTTTGGGGTCAACATTGGGATTTACAGCGGGCAACCCATCCAATCCGTAGACTCAACTCGGATTACTTCGTTATTTGCAACCTCAATATGTCTTGCTTTTGCCATTCCACCGCTCATGCACGGTAACCAATCCAACCCAAGGATAACGTCAAAAATTATCAAACGGCAAAAGCATCAAGTCTGCTGGAACAGGAACTCGATTGCTCTTGGGACTTTTTACACACTTTGTCGACAAGCACGTAGACCCAGGTTTGACACCCGAATTACCAACTCAGTAGACTCAAGGTAAGTCTTACTGGTGCTAAGGTTTCACATATGTAAGAATGAGTGACGGTCATCAAAGCAATTACGTTAGTATCAAAGAGATAAAAGTACCGTAATACATCAGGCGATGAAGATCCTCGCGGCACTATAGCATATCTCTAGCAGGTGCACGAGCCTCGGATCGGTCGTAGCATCTCTAGATCCTCTCTGACCACCACTAGCATTGCCCATTATTTCTAGATGATCTACCTCGAGCAGTGTAGCACCCGGTCTCCCACTTCTGATTTACATTCTGTTCAGACAGCCTCGGGCAATCTTTAATGAAGTGAGTTCCACTGATCCACACTTGTAACAGGATGCGCGTCATGGAATCTACAACTCCCCAAATGCCTATTTACCGCAATGTCGACATTCGTTCGGCCTCGACGTTCATTCCAACACTGGCGACTGAGTGGCCCGGTTGTACCCAAGTGGGGTTCCGATTTCACGATCTCGTCTAAAAAGGCCGAAGTGCTTTTAGACCGGCCCACATCCATCTCGAAATTTCTTCGATGCCTGTTGATGAGACTTCCCGAGAATCTTTACGAAACTCCCCGGTTCCCACATCAACTTTTTGTTTTTCCTTTCTAAGTCTCTTCGGCTTTACAAGCTCGGCTCGACAAGTTACTACGAACTCTCGTATCTCAAGAATGCCAACGAAATTTTTATCTTCATTCAGCCTCTTCGAAGGTTTACACTAACTGCCTCGGACGAACACATTCCGGCGTATCCTAAGTCTTACAATTTTCGTGTATCAGTACTGATTAAACCTTGCTTACTCGGGAATTCTTCGTTTTTGATCAACAATCTCTGATATTATATTTTCCGAAACTCAGTTGGAAAAACTCCAAGTTATTTCCGGCCAACAGAGTCGGTACTCCACCAATAGTAGGGAATAGTAGCAGGAGGACTTAGCACACTTTAAGTAGTATTATCCGGTTTTGTACCTAATAGCTTTCTTCTATCCGGATAGTGTGTCATTCGGTAATTGGGCTTTTGCCTTGGCAGTTCGGTTTGTATCCGGTGGTGTTTGTCCGGGAATGGGGTTGTGGCAGCCGTTTTAGTTCGTCGATGTATTGGATTGAACAATCATTCATACGTTATAGAAAGCTTGTCTAGCTTCATCGTTCGGGTTACTCGCATAGGTGGAGATCACCTGGCGCTGTCCTTGTGCGGGAGCAGGCGCTACACTCTCGAGATCATCAGCTACCGCTCGGTTGGATCGGGATCATTACTATAAATCAACACTTTGCAAATGTCAGATCACCCCACTTCATTAATCACATAAATGGCATGTATCTAGACCAAAATTACGTAGTCCTAGAATCGACTAACCGTAGCTCTGATACCAATCATTGTACACCCAAACCCGCCGTCACCGGAGTCGAATAGAGGGGGTGTGACAGACTTTTAAATTTTTCCAGCATGTCCAGTCTTGAGTACTAGTCGCTTCAAATCATTATTTGAGTTTCACACTCGGAAATCAGTTTTGTGATTTTTCCCTGAACTGATTGTCCCCACTATATATTTTTTTTCCTAGAATTTTTCGTCGGCCATTGTACAGTTTATTAGTCAAGTCTCTCATGTTACAGGGGTCACTACACTGACCTTTTCCATTACGACTGGGATATCTCTCTGCACAGGGCTTCATACTTAATGCCGTTGTTTCTATGGGAAACTAGATCAGAGAGGATCCATACTTATGGTATGACCCTATTATCCCTTGGTCAATTATTAGTGAATTTCCAAAGGCGGAACGGTGATCCAATGTTTGGCCCTTTCACAGAACCCGATATCTCTTTCTGTCTGTTCCTATAATTGCTTCGTACTTCATATAAAAGTATTCTCAAGGTTCGATTACATAATTTATTCATTATTTTCCACTCTACGAATTTATGTGATTTTTCATTCCACACCACTGTTGCTGTAAATCTGTTTTCAGTAAACTTTACCTATTTTGTGGTTACCATGGACAACTAGATTTTGCCCTACATAGTCCACTTTGATCTTTTAGCCATTCAAATGGCTGATATTTAGCCCACCTTCCTTTCAACCATAGTATCTGATTCATTTTATTACATCATTAACATGTCTTGCATACTCCACTTTTAAGCCATTTTCGCATGCGCTTTACAACATACAAATAAGATTAACACAGGGTATCCTTACATGCCATATCCGGTTCAACTAAAGTACCATAGAGCTTGATGTAGTGATTTGACTTCCTGATCCCGAATCGATAGCTACGAACAATTTAACGACCAGCCGGGTAAGCATTTAAGCTTTAAGTTCAAGTAATGAAAGCTTTGACTACGTGATTACATTCACATAGTTACTAAATCACTTTATTACATATCTTACCCTATTCACACTTCACCCACATAGATACACAAGGTATCAACCTTTATAAAAGCCGAAAATTCGTTAGCCGATCGCACGAATACCATTTAAAACAAACCGACTTTCCAATGCACATGCAAACATACCTTATCATTCGGGTTGGTCAAGCATAATTATTAAATTAGTTACAGCACAAAACGCTCACATTCAAACCCAAGTTTCTTCGGTATTTAACCGAATGCAGCCGCAAACACATTTGCCTTCGGGTCTTAGCCCGGACATATCAACTCGCATAATTGCCTTCGGGTCTTAGCCCGGACATATCATCTCGCATAATTGCCTTCGGGTCTTAGCCCGGATATATCATCTCGCATAATTGCCTTCGGGTCATAGCCCGGATATATCAACTCGCATAATTGCCTTCGGGTCATAGCCCGGATATATCAACTCGCATAATTGCCTTCGGGTCATAGCCCGGATATATCAACTCGCATAATTGCCTTCGGGTCATAGCCCGGATATATCAACTCGCATAATTGCCTTCGGGTCTTAGCCCGGATATATCCCAATGCTCATGCACACATATATCAATAATCATAACACATCCATATCATTTCTTCGTTACTAAGGCTCAAACACAAAACATTTATTAAACCTTTCAAATTTCGGCTCAATAGCCACACACAAAGAGCATAATTTCAATTGGCTTTATAACATAGTCTCTATGCACATTCGACTATCCGTCATAATATGACTAATCATTTCAATATAATTCAAGTAGGGTCATTACTCGAAGACTTACCTCAAATGTCGTCGAACGACTTCAACGGCTATTCAATTACTTTTTCCTTCCCTTTATCGGATCTAGTTCCCCTTTGCTCTTGAGCTTAAGTTCAACAAAATTTAAAATAGTCATTAATCGACTATTCAAGTATTATTTTCAGAATAATATATATATTGATCCGACTTTCACACACATAGCTTATAGTAGCTTTATAATAATCAATAAATAATTCATCGGCAAACTTCCATTAATGTTTACAACAAAATCACATATTCACTACGAGCTGTTTTCCTGAGCAGTAGTTACTAAATTACTTATAACTGGAGCTACTAAACTCCAAATCACTTGCCGTTAATTTTCCCTGAATATAGACTCGTATATCTTCCATCCATAAAATTTTCAGAATTTTAGGCTTGGCCAATCAATACCAGATTTTTCTTAAAGTTTCCCCTATTTCACTAGTTGACTATTCTGACCACTCTTCACTACGAATCCAATTTCTCACTTTACAGAATTCCAAATGTGTTGTATTTGATCTCATTTGAAACTAGACTCATTAAGGAGTCTAAGCATATAAATTTCATCTTATAATCATTTTTGTACAATTTATAATGATTTTCTAAAAACAGAACAGGGAATCCAGCAGTCATTTTGACTCAGCCCCACAATACTTCAAATATCTCAAGATCGGTAACTCTTTTGTTTTTATAGTTTCCTTTGTAAGAAAATAGACTCTTCAAGCTTTAATGACATAATTCACTCAGCTTCTAATTCAACTCCTACAATTTATGGCGATTTTCCAAAATCACCTTACTGCTGCTGTCCCCAAACAGATTATTACCAAATCAAATACTAACATTAGCATTTCACCTTAATAGCTAGCTTACCAAGCCTTGATTTAATATATAATTCACACATATCACATTCAGCTATATATATATATATTCTAAATCCCTCTCTTAACACATAATCTACTAACTTGAAAATTATTTTCTAACAAATTTTAACTTACACTAAAGCCGAGTGTTACTCAAGCTTTAAGCTCATGTTCTTTCATTATTAAGCAAGTGTTATAACACAAGGATTCATGGCCGAAACCTATGCATAACATTATTCAAGATTTAAACTCTTAAATGTCATTAGCAAATAAAGCCATACACACACAACTTATAAGTAAATTCCATCCTTGCAAAGCCTATAGTTCACTCGGCCACTCAACCCACAACCTATCGAAACTTCAATTCAAACTCATTAGCCGAACATACATATACTTATAATAAGCACATATGACATCTTCTTCAAGACACATTCGGCTATGGCATAATTTCCTTATAAAACCCAATTAATCAATCCACCTTAACCGAAACTTAACTCATACAAAACCTATCTTCAAACCATAAAATAGGTAGAAGTTAGACTAATCATCCAAATGGTGCATAAGTTTTTCCAAGAATGACATTGAACTTACCTTACTTTAGGTATCCACCTTAGCCGAATTTTCTTCCCCAAAGGCTTTTCTTCCTCTTCTTTCTCTAGCTACGGCAATGGAGGAGAAAACATAGGCTAACTTTGGTTTTTCCTCCACTAACTTGTATTTTATTAACCTTATTCATTATTTCATTTTGTAACATAAACTATTAGCATAAAATAGTTATAATATTATTTACTACATAACATGGCCGGCCACCATATTAGCTTGGGTAAATTGACATGCAAAACCACTCCTTTCAATGCATGTACTAT
>NW_024403630.1:0-8737 GCF_007990345.1 Gossypium hirsutum | reverse complement strand
GAGTAGAAATATTATAAATTTAGTAAGTATAAGTTAAATGTGAAGTTAGAAAATTTTGAAATAGTGAATAGTGTACTAGGAATAAATATTAAAATAATTAAAATCAAACGAGGTATCGAGACTCAAGATTTTAAAACGAGCCATAAATATTTTAGAAAATTTATGAGTGTCATTGAGTTGGTATTAAAGTTTTTAGAAATTTTACGTTTGGATAGTTAATTAACTAAAAAGAACTAAATTGAAAACAGTGTAAAATTTGTTAAATTGTGATTAAATAGCTTAAGTGACTAATGAGGAGGGATTTAAAAGGCAATTAGGCCCAAATTTATGGGCTGGACGGTTGGGTAAAAAAATCAGCAGAATGTAAGTAGAAATAAGGGGCAAAATTGGAAACTTAACAAATTAAACATTTAAAACAAAGACAAAAGTGAAAAATCTAGAGATCTCTTCACAATTATCAGCAAAAACGCCATAGGAGGTCTGAAACAAGCTGGTTTTTCATATATTTGAATCATGTAAGTTTAATTCTGATTATTTCTTCTAATTTTTGTGATTTTGATACTTTTACAATTAGGTCCAACTAATTATTTCATTAGTTTTTATTTCATGGCTGATTTTGAAAGTTTCTATGAATACATGCTGGAAGTATATGATGAATGAACTGGAATTAAGTTTAATTTTGTTATATGATATTTTATTAATAATTTTGATAGAAATTGATTTAGGACTTAATTGTAAAAAGTTTGGAATTAAGGTTTGGTGTTGCGGTTTTAGTATGAAGGCTATGTAGTAGTTTAAATAGTTGGAAAGGGTTAATGAGAAAATTAGATCAATTGAGGGGTAATTGAGTAGGACAAATTGTAAAATTTAAGTTTAGGGTAAAAGGAATATTGATATCAACAACAGGCAAGAACAACATGGGATCATAAGGAAATCGTGCAGCTTGCTCTATTAATGAAAAAAAATTTGCACATGTTGTAGATAAGCTGAATCACAATTTAGAGTTTATTATCATAACTATATTTATTAACCTTGTATATAAATGGATAGACACATATATCTTTTGCCTTACTGCACTTAGGCAAGCTCTTTTTTTTTATTTTTTGCCCCTGCACCTCAGGAAATAAAAGAATTTTAGCACCTAGAATGCGCCTTGTGCCCTTGACCATACAAGTTCTACCTATCAGTCATAATATTTTCTGGTACTTTGTTGTTATTAGAGGAAACTTCCTTGCACCTTCTAAGAAATAAGAAGACATGTTTAACAAAATTTCTAGACAAAATTTCATGTTCTTGCGGATATTAGAATAGCATATTAAACAAAAACATATTAAGCTCCAAACTTCTTGATTGTACTTCATTCCAAGCTAGAGACAACTCCTAGCTAGATATCCAACAATATTTGAAAGAAATACTAATCATACAACGCAAGTATGCTTACTTGGATTTTGTCTATACTTCACTACTTTTTTTTTCTGTACATTAAATTTTACTAGTTAAAAAAAAGTTCAAGTTTCATTCAATCAAACATTAGCAAACAGGATAGAGAGGATTACCGATCTTAAAGAATTAAAACAATAAAAAAATAAAAAAAACATAATGAATTACTCAACAAACAATCAAAGTTATGTTGATCTTTCATTGAAAGATTTGCATCTAATGATTTAATTTAAAATTTTTTTTATATACTTGGAGAGTCATATAACATATCTATGTCCAGGTGTATATTACACATGGATCTTGAATACAAGTTCTTAAAAATAAAAAAGGAAATTGGGAGCAACATCAGTAACATGGAGCTAAAAAGTTAAAACATACCCAATAGCACTCGCACTACTATTTTAGGCATTTTGACCTCTTGCATTTGCATCCACTTTTGTGCTTGGCTGATGGTGTGTTCATCTTGTCAAACACTTATGAAATTACACAAATTTAAAGGGAAAAAGTGTAGGATTATAGAATTTATAATTACAGTTACATTAGGGGAATCATTAGGTGGGTTAACAATAAGTGGAGCCAATGCGAGAGGGTTAAGCAATTCAATTTGAAGTCGAATATCAAGAACAATATCCTCATAATCTGGCTTGTTCAAACAGTTATCACATGCACAATAATCCTTACAGTAAATCCCTGCTGCAAAGCACTCACAATAACTGCCAATCACAACAAACAACAAAACTCAACAGATGTTCTAAACATCTTCACTATTTTTGAGCACCCTCTGAACATTCAGGGTATGATGTTCCAAACATCTTCTAAATACATGAAGAAAACTTAAAAGAAAATGAAACACACCGATCTCGAGTATATGCTTAAACCAAGTCCGAGTAACATATTACTCAAGTGAAATGTTCTGTCTCGCATGTGAACTTACAGTTTCAAACATCTGGATCTTCTACAGTTGCTGTGTTTACAGGCTTCAGTCTCATCTGGGAATGTTTCTCTATTCCTGAATTCAATAAATCCCACAGCTAAGAAAGTAATGTGAAACTTGCCTCTCCCCTTTTGCCTCTCCCCTGAAAAATGAACAACAGTACTCAAGTAAATTCTATGTAGCATTCAGAAAAAGAATAATCAGGGTATGTATGAACGGAGGTAACTTGGCTCAACTATACAAATAAATAGATGGTGGCGAAACAAGCACAGTATTTTTTTCTTACCACCCAACATTCTGGAAGAGGAAGCCTTAGAAGATACCCCTCCGTGTTAAACTGAAAAGGAAAGTTTACCGATTAGATTATGCCAATCTTCTTAGGAACAGGACATTGTGATGATGTCAAAAGAAAATTTAAGTTACACCCTATGCAATAATAATAGATTTCTTTTCTTCTAAGAGTAATAACTAACAATAGTTACAAATGCAAGCATAACTCAGATTAATACTGTTGATGGAACAATCAATAAACACAGTGAATACTCCACCTATCCAATAATTAATAATATATATGTGCATGTTCCTTCTGATTTATGTTAAAAATGATATGGTAGTAAATGCATACTGTTGTATGAAGACAAGGACAGACAGGTGGTCTAATACTATCCCACTAGTCTGAGAAAAGAGGAAAAAACCTTACAAGCCTCTATATTCTGCCAACCAGAAACATTATCCCACTAGTCTTATAGGGCACGTTTTCAGCTGACGTGGCTGGAAGCGCGCCTTGTTTTTCAATGAAAACGCATCCCAAGGACATGTTTTTACTTTCTCTCCAAAAACAGCATATATCGGTATATAAAAAGAACAACACAAATCCTTAAATTTAAATCAACCAAAAAATTTATTAGCTCAGAGTTAAGGGAAAGGGGCCTTTCTTCTTTCTTCTGTTTTTTGTATTGTCGAATTTTCTCTATCTCCCTATTTTCAAAACGCTAATTATATATTTTTTATTTTCCTTTTTGATTCATCAATTGAGACTTGCCAATTGCCAATAGTAATCTCCCTCGAAGAATAATCAAGATTCCTCTTTCTATATTCGTCTAATCTTTCTCGATTTTCCCGATTTGTTTGTTTCCCGAGATTTCTCAATTAATTCTTAGTTCTAACTTTGTTTTTCATTTTCTTCGTTCCCAAAGTTTAGTAACTCAAGTTTTTCTGGCTGTGATGAATCAAAATCCTCAGCTATTTATTTTATGAGCATCTTCTGGTATTGAAGAAAGCATTACCACTTTTCTTCTTTGTTTGAAATTTGTTTATTGCTCATACTTTAATTTTGGTTTCTTTATCTTTGATCTAAGCAGGACCAAACAGCTTACTTTCCCAAATCCGAGCTAGCTCCTGAAAAGCTTGAAAAGGTTAAAAAAAGAAAATCAAATAAATCAAAAGCCCTTGGCCTCTGTACAGCCAAACCCTGTTAATAACCTGCTTCCCCTAAATATTTAAACTGTGGAACAACAAAGATAATGCATTAGCTTAATCAAATTGGGTTTCTCCTATATCAACCTAAAATGAAGGTAAAAGTTGTGTGCAGGAAGCTGTATGACTACGTCCGATACGATCTCAAAGAAATAGCTTTCCCTTCTTCATTGGTTGATCCTCCCCACATCAAAAAGCGCCGCAAATTGACTTGGCACGAGCGCTTCTTGGTACTTTTCTTTTCCAATTTCTCTTCTGCAGTAAGAGTTTTGTTTGCTTATTGATTTCTGGATTTTAATGATGAATGCTGTTAGATTCTGGATTTCCCCCCTTCCTTTATATAATTGTATTTTTTTTTATGGTTTATGTGATGGAGAAGCTATATTAGTACTGGATTGTAGTTTAGATATTACTGCCAGTTTAAAGAGCATGGCTCTTTCATTTCTCCATCATAGTAAAAATAGTGAGCTTGGTTTGTAAATTAACCTTTTCTTCTTCTTCTTCTTCTTCTTCTTCTTCTTTTTTTTGCTTCGTTGCTATTTCTGTAAGCAAAACATTTTAGAATTCTGAAGCCTTTTTTTTGGAAGAAAAAAGCCTGGAAAAACAGGCCAAATGAAAACAAAAGCCTATTTTATAAAATAGGCTCAATTTTATCTTTTATATTTTTAGATATATATTTTATAAACAAAAGCCTGGATGTTTAGGAATTGTTTGGCCTAGATGTTTAATAAAAAACTGTTGTTCAAGTAGATCTCTTCTACTGCTGTAAAAGATAAAATACTTAACGTGAATTATATAACAATATACATTTTTCTAATAAGTAAAAAATATTTAAAAAAAAAACCTAAACTTTATTAAACTGAGGGTTTTGTTGGTATAACATAAGAATGTGGCAAGAAGGTCGGAGGCAGTTCACTCAATGGGCCTAGAGTTGTAAGTGGTAGTAGATAGATTGGTCCCCTCTTGTTATAAGGTTTGAGGGGAGTATTTAAGGGGAACACTTATAAGCCATGTGTCCTTGTTTTATTGGTGGGCTTGTTATTCAAAGTGTGTGCCCTATTAGGGTGGCTATGTGATTTGATGTAACGAGGTTAAAGAGTAGTGACAACAGAGTGGTTTAGCTTGGCGTGACATGGCCTTGGGCAGAGAGTGGTGATTGGCGGGGTTATTCTGTTTGGTGGGGTTGTCCCAATTGATGGGGTCTGGTGAAGGTATGTTAACTGAGGATATGTGTAGCAATTGCCCTCGGTTGAAAGGAAGGTTATAAAGTAACCTTACCTGAGAAAAAAAGTATTAGTGAAGTCTCTTTGTTCTGGGCAAGTTCTGTCTAGAAAATTTTCTGCCTATTTTGTTTCGTAAAATTGGAGGAAATTTTTGCGAAGTTTGTGATTTGATTGTTCTTATGAATTCACACAAGGCCTTAAAGGTAAGGTGTAAACATTCAAAGTATGAATGTATGAAGCCTTGGAGGCAAAGTATAAATGAGCAAGGTGTTATTAGAAACGCTATTTACCTTAGAAGGTTAAATGTGCCTGAAGAGGCTTTGTTTTTGAAAATTTTAGTTGTTTGAGAAGTTGAAGTATGCCTCCTTGAAGCCTGTGTCTAAGAAGATGAAGTATGCCTTGAAGGCTAAGTGTCATAGAAGACGAAGCATGCCTTGAAGGCCAAGTATTTGAGAAGATGAAGTTTGCCTTAAAGGCTAAGTGCCGAAGAAGACAAAGTATGCCTTGAAGGCTGTGTCTAAGAATAGCAAGTATGTCTCGTAGGTTAAGTGTTTGAGAAGTAGAAGTATGCATTAAAAGCTAAGTTCCTGGAAATATTTGCTTGAACGTTGCACAATATTTTTCCCTGGAAAACTTGTAATTACTTATATAATTGTACCTTCATTGAGGTATGCCTGAAAAGGTTGAAAGGTACTCGCCAATGGAGTATGCTTATGATATTTATCTCTGCAAAGCTTGAGGAATGTAAGTAATTATTTATAATATGCATAAGTTATACAATGCTTATCCTTTAGCTAGGTATGCATGGAAGTGAGCTTGGCATATGTGGCCAGTACCTTTCAACCTAACTGTGCGGTTAGTGATTCTATTTATATTAAATATACACAAATTTATATTTATCACTGCCCTGCTTCAGACCTAACTGTGCGGTTTACACAAATTTATATTAAATATAATTTTTATATAAATTTTACACCCGATGCAAAAAGGCATTACAGGTACGAACATTTACTTTAACTGTGTATTTGCCTTTTCATGTATTTTTTTAATTTCAGATCTATGCCTCTCTTCTTTTTTTCTTTTTTTCTGTTGGTTTTTGGGTTTTCGTCTTTAGAATGTCTCTACCTTTTCATCTCTGTTTTAATTTTCAGATCTATGCGTCTTTCCTTGTTTTTCAGTCTGCTTTGGTTTGAGTTTTTGGTTCTCAGCGTTATGAAGAACTGTTTTGGTTTGTCCTTTCAAATCTATTGATGTTTGTATCGTTGTTCTTTAGTCAGTTTATCGACTACTATGTGTTTTTTTTGCTTATGATTTGTCTTTTTGCCTTCTCATTTCTGTTTTGGGGTGGTTTGTTTAGATGGGACGGTTTCGTGGTTTTTGGATTGGGTTCGTGTTCTTTTTGTTTTGGTCCTACTGGGCCATTGGTTTTTTGCCACTCGGGATAGTGGTCGTAGTTTTTTGCCACTCTCTGTTTTTGTTTTGTTTTGTTTTGGTTTGGTTTAAATTTGTTTTGAAATGTAGAAGAAAAAGTGTTTTATAGTTTGAAATCCCAGTGATGAAGAATTCCCATAGATAGGAAGTGTCGTATGACACTTTAATCAGCGGCGGCAACACGCTAAGGAACATACGCGTCTTCCCAACCGCCAATTCTCAGCCTTCTGATATTTGTTCTTAGGTGTTTGATGGTTTCAGGCGGATGCTTCCTCGAAGCGTATTCCGCTGTGTGAGTGATTTGAAACGGGTCTCTGAGGGTTTTCTTTTGAATGGATTTTTTTGGGTCCGATGCCACGTCGCCGGTAGCCAAGAGCAGTGACCGGCGATGCTATGATTGGACCGATATAAATTCCATGTTTCGCTTGCTGATAGGAATCTGTGGATCTGAAACATTGTGATCTACGGAGCCGTTTTCGGCGATTACAGTTTATAAATGGATGGATTGTGGAAGCCAATGAGGATTTCATTATTATAGTTAGAATTACAGACTGAATATTTAATTTATTTTTATGTCAACTCGACTGGCTGTCTGAGGCTTCCTACAATCTCTTTTTTTTGCTGGCATTATTGAGCCATTTAAAAAATAATTATTTTTGTCAAATATGAATTTGATTTAAAAAAAAGTAAAAAAAAATTGAAGTGATGAGTCACAATTTCCGTAACAAATTTTCAATCAATAATACAATCTAAAATCGAAATTGAAACCTCAAACCAAAACCCAAAACTCAAATAAAAACCCAAATTGAAACCTCACCCTACACTTAAACTACAGCACTTCATAAACCCATTTATTAGCCGTTTCTCTCTCTCTCTCTCGGTCTCCCTGTTTTGTTTTCTTTTTCTTCCTCATTTCTTCTGGTTTCATAACAAATCCTCAAATATATCTCTTCAACCCAAATCTCCTCCCATTTCTTTATCGATTCTCTCTCTCGGTCTCTTTTGAATTTTTTTCCTCTCATTTTTTTAGCTCTGCGTAACCAAAGGCCAAAACACACACACACGCTACACTGTTTTTTGTGGTTTTTGAAACCCCCTGCTTCATCGAGGACTGATTTTGAGGTATGAATCTTGAACTTTGTCTTTGTCTGTCTTTGCCTTTTCATTTCTATTTTGGTTTCAGATCAATGTTTTTTTTACTTATATTACAGTGGGTTTATTTCTCTGCCGTTTCTTTGTTGCGATTTTTGTAACCCCTGCTTCATCGGAGACTGATTTCAGGTATGAATCTTTGCTTCAACATTATCTTCGGCTTTCTCTGTTTTAATTTAAGAATTATGCTTTTTTACTTGTGTTTTTTTTTTCTTTTGCTATGTGTTTGAAATTTATTGATGTGGTCTGTGAGTTACTTTGTGGTTGTTTTATGGTATATCAGTTGGTTATTATTAGGATTTTCTAAATAGGTGACCTAAATTAAAAAAAGTAGGTGTTTAAAAAAAACAACAGATACATGAACAAATATTATTAGGATTTAATTATTGTTTTTTCAATAAAGCTTACAATCACCGACCCGTTCTTTATAGTAACTCCTTTATATTAAATGATAAAACCAGATCGGGCTACAGTAGGAAAACAGTTTTCGTGAGAGAGATAAACCTAAGTTTTCTCATTTTATGTGATTTTCGAAATCTCCTGTTTCATCGTAGATTGATTTTCAAGTATGAATCTTAACTTTGTCTTTTGCCTTTTCATTTCTGTTTTATGGTTAGACAGGTCTGTTCCTTACATCTGTAAGTGTTCTTGTTTTTCTTAATGTCGGTTCAAAGATGTTTGAAGAATCTCATGTCTTCTAGGATAGCACCTTATCAGAAAAAAAATGGCTTCGGATTTTATGTAATTCATATTTTAAGAAGCTTTTGGAAAATGTTGCCTTCTTTTTGCAGCAAGTGATTTAAGTAACATTGATTTCTATTTAATGGAATTAGCAGTTAGAACTGCATGATAAATAAATCTACTTAATTCATAGGCTGTCTACATTTGTACAAGCAGACAAACTTAAGATAGGGGATCCTGCCAAGGAGAAGGAACTAACAAAATTGAGGTCACTTTTCCTTTTTTAAGCCATTGGTTAATGACTTCGGTTTTCATCGTATCAGTTTGCATGAATTTGATTCTTTGAACAATCTTCTTGTGCTGTTTTGGGGTTAATTCAAAATTTTCCGAATCAGTGAAT
>NW_024403629.1:0-8781 GCF_007990345.1 Gossypium hirsutum | reverse complement strand
ATTATAAAACTATGTTCCTCCTGGTACCCAATACATTAATCCTCTCCCGATTAAGCCTTCATTTCATCCGATGACACCCTAAATGGATGACTTGACTCGAGTGTTATAACAGTTCCTTCAAGTCTATGGAAGATCTATCATTCTATGCCTATGATATGATCTATGGTGTGATCAATTAATATTATATAAATAATAATGATTACAAACATACCAAAAGTCTGTTTCGCATTTGTCTGATTTATTATTATTGAATGAACAACTCTGACCAGCTTCACTTTGGTGTGATGGGTACCGTTATAGAGGTAGACCGTGGTAGAGCAGATTGTCTCACTCTGCTTCGAACACTTCCAGCCATTCATCATAGTCATCATGGCGATGGCGATACATAACCCTAAGAACAGAGCCTGCAGAACCGCCAAATGATGAATATTGTAGAAATTACAATGATATGTATGTCTAGACGCCCTGATAAGCCATCCGTAAGAGAAAACCGATTGCAGACAACAGTAAATAACAACTGATAGTATTAAAAGAATATTGTATATTTTAGAGACATTTCACCAGAATTAAGCCTCTGTGATTATCTCCCTTTTTGCGATACGTAGCCTAGATCACAGACCCATAAATCTCATTCCACGGCGTAATATTTCTATGATGACACGATTAATTTTGTTTTATCCATTTCACTTTCCTAGATAAAAACTAGCGTACCTATTTCGCAAATAAGTATATATATTTTTTCCATTCTAAATCAGTTGAAAGATTGAGTATCTTGCTTACTCATAATCTCATAGTAAAATAAATAAAATAAAATAAAAATAAAAAAAAAAAATAAATAAAATAAATAAATAAAAAAAAATAGACTTAAACTTACTAAGGTTTTAGAGTAGTCGCACAAATCTATGAGTGAGAAATAAAACAAGATTTGTACTTTATTAAACAAGAAGATTAGAAGATTTTATTTAATGGCTTTTTATTTTATTATACATCTTATACAGGTCGAGCTGTTGACAAGAAAAAAAAAAAAAACAAGTCTTTCGAATAGAACAAAAAAATCTCGATCATGTTCTAAATTTGAATCGCACTTAACAGGTATTTGACAAATTTGAATCGACGCCAATGAAATAGTTTGTTGTCGGTGTTTGAGTTAAATTATTCAGTTATACATTTATAATTACAGGTCAGTCTGTGCGACTATTCGTAATATAATACAGTTCGACCTATTGTATGAGATAGCAAGAGTTATACGTAACGTTAATTTTGCGTCAAATTTATTTCCTAGATAAGAGTGGCTCTCTCGCAAAGTCTCGCCCCTCAGACATAGTTAGGTGCATATCTAACATATATCATAACCGTAGGCCTATGGATGTTGTCTTACGTCTACGAATTTGTCGTCAGTCAAGTAAGACAATATGGCGAACGACGGGCGTAGGCCGTTAAGTTTAGCTGAAAGGGACGTATACCCAGCTCGAGTTGTTGGACCGCAGGACGTTTTCAGCACCCAAATTTTACATTTGTAAGATCTCGGTAGGTGTATCTAATTCATGACACTAGTGTTTGCTTCACATGAACAATATTCTATTTATAAATTACCCACATCACGTTTTAGAATCCCCTTTTTCTTAGTATAAAAAAGATGTCTTCACTCTTAAAGGAATATTATGTATTTCATTTTATATAAGTATATATCAATATATATAAAGGTACATTTAGATTGGCCCTCTTAGCTAAATTTATTGCGGTAGAGAATTGAAGGCTTGTAAGTTTGTAAACAAAAAGATAAACTGGCCAATTCCAAATACGAACATTCAGACAACAATCCACATATCACAAATGTCATATTTATTTATTATTTATTGATCTTGATAAATATGATATTATACAATCATATGATGAAGACACGGTATATTCTATTTTTAACTCAACGCATCGTTCCCCATATCAATGCGCTTTTTAGATTTGGAAGATGCTTCATCAACCAATTTGTTTAGAAATACTGTAACCATACTCAAAATATTCGCATAATGAATTCATGATTTCACTTTGTGAAACATTTTAGGATTAAGAAATATACGCCAATAAAACATGTCCTCCCTGGTGACCACTCAACCATGACTCCTGAGTCCTTCATATAGACACGAGTCATTGGGTCGATTGCATTTCCTTAAATATCATTTTTATATGGAAAATTGTGCCTGTCATTAAGAAATATTCTTTACATTCATCAGTGTTAGTTGAAACGTAACGAATGTGAAGGAACTATAACTCTGCTCATCTCTACTTACTAGGAATGAGTTTGTACTACGACTTTGTACTTGATGTGCGTTTCATATGTTTACAGATGGATTCCCGACGAGGAAGTTACCACGTGCTATTTATGCTGTTCCAAATTCACCAAATTCGTCGCAAACACCATTGTAGGCAATGTGGCCGAGTACTGTGCAGTAACTGTTGTAAAGATAAGGTGAACTTAATATACAATTCAAGAGTAATTTTTTTCTTATGTAACAATCTATTACAAGGGTAACAAACATGAAAATATATTGCATTTAAGAAAAGAAGGGTAGGCATTACATTGACAGTGTGGGGTTAAATTTAAATATTTATTTATTTTTTTTCTAGCTATATTTTACAAATGGCGGACTAAAACTATGGGCTTTAACGTTCTCGAAATATATCAGCTTTTCATCTTTTGTGAAATTATGTTTTCTCAAGTTATCACTTTGTGTTTGGGTATTTGTCAGCTACACATGTCAAAACATTATGCATAATTCTGAAAGGTTAGGTTTTTAACGAAAATTTTCTACCTTTGCAACAGATGGAACTACCCCACCTTGGTGTCAAAGAAAAAGAAAAAGTATGTGAATGGTGCCGCCCTGTTGCCGAATTTGTGGCAAAATCCAGATCATCTTTGTCGGTAAACCACGAGAAACACTCCTTTTTGAGTTGGACATAGAAAAATTCTGTTTATGACAATATCCGAATTCTTCATGTCTAATATCATAATCCTGTATCAAAACCCATTTCTTTGGACTAAGAGTAAATTTTCGTTTCTGGAATCGTGTTAACGGTTTGATAACCACAGCCCGATTTGTTGTTGTCAGGGGAAAGAGCTAAAAGTGAAAGCGTATAGTCTTTCGGGTGGTACCAAAAACAGATGATGTATGTGAAATACGAATTTGCACATAAACGCCTCACCTTACCCCCACTTGAATATCTATGTGAGAAGATATTGCGGACTGCATGTCCTGGTGCTAGTAAGGGTTTCTAGTCTGCGTTAACTGTTGCTACCTCGCGGAGGAGATCCTGTTATAGAACTATATTTCCGTCTCTATATAAGGCACTGCATTACCCTCTCGGTGCAGATCAGTAGGACGATTATTAACGGTCGGGTAATATTAAACATCGACAAAATTCAATCAATTAATTTGTTTTATGTATAATTTAATTTATTCCAACTGGGTGTAATGTCAACAAAAAAACCCAAAAAAACTAAATTTCTAAACCATTGTTTGTCTTGATTTAAAGCATGAATAATGTCCTTTTACAATTTTCATTAACAGGAACACAGAAAAGAAGCAGCTAAGCATCTATCTCAGTATTCCAGTGATGAAAAGTACATTAGCCGGGTAAGTAAAAAAAAAAACAAACTAGTATTGATTGCTTAAAAACTCATTTGCAATTAATTCATTTTATAAAAATGTAGGCACAGATTATCATGTGCGATTTATTCTTAATGATCTCGTTAAAAACTACACTTCATACAATACAAAAATTCAGAACTTGGAATGTTTCCACCGATGGACATTCGGTGGAGTTATCTCCCTTGGTACACTATTGCCTCTCTTTAGCCTGAGGTCACTGTTATTGATTTTTCTCACTTCTAACGAGAAAATATTGACGGTTGAAGATGTTGGAGCAAAATAAATAAAATGTTTGATCTTGTCAACAAAACGTGTGGTCTGACCAACTACAATAATAAAGTGTAAGCAGGTGGACAAAACAAAACGTTATTTGGTGTTAAAAATTCTATCCACAAAGTGATTGTGATCAGTTCGTCTGATAATGAAGCTGTTTTCTGTTGATTTTTTCAAGCACAAAATAATAAAACTTAACATAGTGTAATTTGAAAATAATCTCTTATTTGCCTGATGCAAAATTCAAAACGAATTTTTAAAAGAGCTAGTGTTTTTAATTTTCCTCTGCATTAGCTAACTTAAATACCTCCATCATGTGTGAAGTACACTTAGTGGTTACAAAATATTATCAAAGCATTCCCATTTGTAGTACAGTCATGTAGGAAGCTTATTAATGAATACTATGGTCTTGCTTTACTAACATTTATTTCAACCTTTAGTTTCGCATTGAAAATCATCTTATTACAGGAATCTATATTCCAGCACTTGGTCTTTTTCATCATTCGTACTGCATTTGTTAAGTGGACATTTGTTAATTGTACGTTCGTTTAGGTGTGTCTATGCAAGCGAGTTACATCATTTATGAGCGAATTATTTATTAAAGTCTGATAATTGTTTCTTTGAAAAGTTATGATGATAGCGTTTGTATGACAATACAAATATAAAACTAATTAAAGAAAATGTTTTTACAATTTTTGCTTTTTTAAAAATTTTTGTTTAAGGTTGTTCAATTTGGTGGAGTCCAGTCTCTAATCAACTTATCTCATGACACTAGTATAAAAACAATGGTAAGATAGGCCCAGCATAAATATATGCTAGAGACGATATTTTTTTATCTATAGTTTCATTGAAGGTCATTTGGCTTTTCATTGATGAAGCACTGTCTAATTTAATTAAGTTTACAATAGAATAAACGATAGTAATAAAATGTACAACTGATGTTACTACAAAAGACAAAGTTTAAAATCTCAGTGATTCAGATGTAGTTATGATAATGAATTACGAAATAATCCAATCAAATGCAATATTATGTTTATTTTTATAAATTTTAATTAATTGTTATCGAACCATACGTGTATTCTTTGACACTCATTCATGTAATACAAAATCCAAATATTTGACTTGAATATTGACGTATGTTATCATGCAGACGGCATTTAAACCTACGCCGGAAACAGATAAGATACATATCAGTCCTTCCGCAGGCAGTATCACTTGCCCTAGTCGTCATAATATGAATCCCCCAGGAACCTTTAAAGAAGGCCAATAGATATTTTTTGCATTTTTGAGTGAGAAGATTCTGGTTTCGTTCCCAATTTTTTAATGCTAAAAATTGAAATAATTTTTCCCCAAAAAGACTTGCTCTTATCAGTTTAGCGATTGACCGTGTGATTAGGAATTTTGTTTCGATAAGTTTCAATGTTACTGGGTAACTCCATTTCGTAAAATAAAATAATAGGTATTGTTCCATTTCTTTCAAAAAAAAGTGTTTCGTATTCATTTCTGTCTTTTAGTCCCTGGTGACAGAAGGAATACAGCACCTATCAACAAATCCTGCTTTACACGAATTGATGGTGGAATCGGGGGCAATTAAGGCAGTATGCAGGTATTTCAAAATGTTGATGCATGTTGATATGTATTTTCACACCGTGTCTCTCTAATTTTGATCCTCGCAAAGTATTAAAACCATCCTTTTAGTTTCGTTCCTATTTCTGTCGAACCTTTGCTGGAGTGGGTGGTAATAGAGTGGTTAGAATAGCTGCTGTCTAAATTCTGGGTTGAAACCAATATGAGAGCGCGAGTTCGAGCCTAGGATAGAGCAAGTTATCGTCACATGCTCTAATAACTCATGGGTTTACATTGGGTGCTCCGATTTCCTCCCACTGGAAATAATACTCATGCTCTAGCAGTAATGGCAAAAAGGCATTGTTGTCCCGGTATGACGTATATTATACTATCAGTGATTCAAGTTGACAATGAACTTCACTTCATTTATTTTATTTTCTTTCAAAGTATACTGTCCCGATGTAAAAGCTTTGAAGACTCTAAAGTGCAGATGGATGGAATCACAACCTTGATGGTATTTTGTAAATCGCCGCAGTTTAGATCTACAGGTACAAACAAATAACATTACTGTAAATTATTGATATAAGGGTATCCAATGTTCGTGCATACTCAATTTATTCATTTTGATATCAGGGTATAATTGCAAATTGTTATTATAAGATGTTTGGAGCACGAGGATAAGAGGTTTAAGCGAAGTCTGTTAAAATGATTAGTGAGATTAAGGTCGTCTCTCCGACTTTGTGGGTTTACTCCAGGTAAACTCCAGGTGCCTTACCCATACAGTATAGTTGTCTCGATATATTATATACAAGCCATTGCATTCATCACTGACAAGAAAAAAAACCCAACATTTTATCATTATTTTAGCTCTTACTCATGGCGCTCTGGATATCATCATTGATCTTTGTACGGCACAAACATCGGCGGTTAGTGTTGTAGCAGTGAATACCTTAAATTTGATAGTAGCCAATGTTGATACTCACCGTATCATCATCGATAATCAAAAGGGAATATTACCTAAAATACTCACACTTGCTGTTGCTGAAGACGAATTGGTAAGTTCCTTGTTTTATAAATGTGTAAAAGAGTTTTATTCGCTCAAGCCGTTCATTTTGCAAATTCTAATCTTTTGAGACACTTCAGATGCAGGAAGTAGCTTTGCGAATTTTAGTCAAGCTTTCGTCAGGAACAGATAATCACAAGCATCGCATCGTACAGGTAGGTTGAGGTGGAATGTTATAATATATCGTCGATTACACCTGTTCTATTTGTTCTATCGTATCTACACGAAATCAAAGTCTTCAAATTTTAGAGGTTTTTATTTGTGTTTAATAATTGATTATTCTAGTGACAGTTCATCACCTGTATGTTAATCGACTCAGTAAAACACTGTGTTTACTATCATTAAAAGAAATGGCAACATCTTATCTGTAAGTCTGTTTGTTTTCTTTCATTTGTTTATTTATCCGTACTGTTGTAGGACGATTTTTCGGCAGGGCGGTGTTTACATATAGTTTTGAACAGCCGACCAAAGAACGTGCAGATTCTCTGCAATGCTGCAGCGGTTGTGGCAAATCTAGCAAAAAGTGCAGATGACCAGGTCTGTGTTTTGAACTATATTTAAAAGTCTTATCTCGACGATATCTAAATAAGTTTGGGTTAAGATGTTCTCTCAATGTAAACCATCAATATAACGTTAACGATATTAGCAATTTGGTCTTCGATCAAAGAAATTCTCCTCTTACGATCGTGTAAACAAAGTAGCAGACGTGTATGAAATAGTCTGGCTCGGATTCATTTTGGCCTCATCGAAAGGAACGTTGAATTGGAAAAAAAATGCATGACATAATTGAATTTTAAACTGTATATCGAAGAAATGAAATCTGGCGTTAACTTCACTGTTACATGAAACAAGATCTTTCCAGCCTGATATCAAAATCTTCTATTGTAAAAACAATGTTACCGTTACTATAGAGAATTGAAACGATTTTTTTTTTTTGACGCAGTAATTTGTCCTGCTCTACTTTTACAATAGATTTAAGGATGTACTTAATTGGCGCACGAATAACAGAAGTTTGTATGAGGTTTATATTTCAAGTGCAGAGAAAGACCAAGATTATTCTAGATTTCACATGTTGTTTTATTTAAGAAACGGATATCTGGTAGACGCACCTTCATTCTGCAGTATACTCAATTGTTTGTGGAGTCATTTGTAAAATTGTTGCAATATGCCTTTTAAAATATCAAGCCCACATTTTACAACAGTAGCTAAAATAACGTAGGTTACAACAAAATTGTGGGTTTGCTATAAAAGAATAGAACTGTGAAAAGTTTTCTTTCTTGTATAAATAGAAAGAATGTTATTTTTTTTTTCATATTCAGATGTAGGCGATGGCCAACTCAAGCAAAATATGAATATTTGTCTTTTTAGGGCGGATTGCGAGATTTAATGTTAGCTGTGTGTCATCTGCTCCAAGATGACGTCTGTACCAATGAATCGGATATTCTGTTCGAAATTTCTAGAGGAATTGCTAATTTTGCAAGCTTTCCAGAAAACGGATCGGCATTAGTATGTCATTTTATCTATATCCTATTAACAGATAGACAAAAAAATAAACTGCCCAAAAACCCTATCACTTTCACTGCAAAACGTTTTTATCACTAGCCATGGATTAAAGGGATCTGTTTGCTTTTTTGATATTGAGTAGTGAGTAATAAAGGTTCAAAACAAATTGTATGTAGATAATTTGAATTACATACTATTAAGGAGATATTACATTTGTTGTAATCTTGGTCGACCCTTTTGTATACTTGTTGCAGGATGTAATAAGAAATGAAGTACCTATTTCCTTGCGAGTTTTGCTTCAATATGAATCAATGAGCTGGCGAACAGATTGATGGTAGACATTTTGATGACGCGCCATCTCTAATTAGCATTAATGTCCGAGAGAAGTGATATTATATATGATATTTCAAAAGAGCGAGGATAACAAAATACCACTCGTGCATGCGTGAGCATAAGAAGAATAGATAAATTATTATAGGTTTCCTATTTAAATGTTGACCTTTCCTGAAAACGGGGGTTACTTCCGGTAGACCTCTGCATTTTATTTCGTTTGAGGGAAAATTGTTTTTAATTAAAGAAAATCATTTAACTTTTCGGTTCTCCTTTTTTTCTATTATAACAGCCGTAAGAGTGAAGTATCGGCGTCTCATAATTGTTACATCCATGTGAACGTTTTACTACACATTTTATAGCATATTGATGCTATAAATTTGTAAGGGACGCTGATATTAA
>NW_024403628.1:0-8794 GCF_007990345.1 Gossypium hirsutum | reverse complement strand
GTTAATCCTGTGGATGTCCCCTACGTGTACAAGCAGTGTCAGGATATACTGTATGCAACAGAATTTTCGGAGTACTCGATCAGCATGATACCACTCCACTGTTTGGAAATTGATAATGGGTGCGTTAATGCACCATAGGTTTAAGTAGACGTGGGCAGACGAGGGAATAACCGCCCTAATTTTCGGGACAAAATACGACATCCAAATGAACTGCACAATTAATAACATAGTTATATTAACGAGGGTCGATTAAAATAAAATAATAAAATGTCATGAATATTAGAAAAACTTACCCCTTCTCCAGCATGATTCTCAATCATCAAGCTGTATATCAAAACCGTGTATGACCTCCCGATACCCGGATTAGTGCTTCATTTACGAAAACAAATTGTTAGAATAATATCATTTGAAAAAAATGTCAACTAATTGTTATAATGAGTAAAAATTCATCACTTATTCACAAGTGAAAATACATATGATTAGTGACTAATCGAGGCCAAGCATGACATCCGGTAAAGCGCCCAAGACTGCAGCAATATGAGGCATCTATCTATGTCCACCGTAGAAGGATTTGTTGTCCGACAAAGTTCGTGATACAACATAGCTCACACTGCGGACCCTCAACTATGCGACCGGATGTTATGCAGATCAGATAATAAGGGTAAGTACGTCAAGTGGATCTTGTTTTCATTTGCATCCGGCATGAATACACCCCCTATAATGTGCATGATGTAAGCTCGAATAGCGTGCATCATCTCCCTTCACTAGCAGTACTCGGTAAATACTCAAAATTGACCTTTAGCCATGAAAACCTCAAACCCGTAAATTTTCCCTCACTAGGCGAGCGTCCAAGTAAGTTACAGCAAAAGGCGGTCGGCTTAGAGGCCGAACTTACGCCCGTGACCGCATTCCCATCGATAGGGAGCCTGAGCTGCAGTGCAACATCCTGTAGAGTGATGGTGCACTCCCTACACGGCAAATGAAATGTGTGAGTCTCCGAACACTAAACTACTAACAAAATAACCTAATCACAAAACACTAAACTAAACCCAAAAAATTTATAACCTAATCATAAACTACTAACAAAATAACTTTAAAATAATTAAAAAATATTTACATTCATAAAAAATCACAAAACACTAAACTAAACACAAACAATTTATAATAATTAATAATAAAAAAACAACATAACAAAATAACTAATCCCTCCAAATTAAAAAAAATTAATTTCTAAAATACATACTTTTTTCTTTCTTTCTTTCTTTCTTCTTCCCCTTCCTCTCATTTCTTTCCCTCTTTCTTTCTCCCTGCCGAACCCCCCTACAAGGGGACCATGGTTTTAAGTGTAACACCCCTATCCCGTATCCGTCGCCGGAATAGGCAAGGGGCATTACCAGACAAACAGAACATTTCAAACCAATTCAGAATCACAGATATCATATAACATCATTTCATAAGCAATCATCTCTTAAGATGGTCTACGAGACCTAAAATGTACTTTTAAAAAGGTCTAAATTAGAACAAACACATTCAGAATTTTCAGAACTTAACCAAATCTTTCAAAACTGTTAAAGTCGCACACCCGTGTGACTAAGCAGTATGACACACACGGGTACAAGACACGCCCATATGATCCAACCATGCCAAAAAGAGGTCCTACACTGACTTTTTCACACGGCCAACAGACACGACCGTGTGGTACTTAGCTAGCTACTGACTTAAGCCCATGGCCATATGACACGCTCGTTTGTCTTAACCGTGTGGCACAATGCAGGCTTGGTTTAAGCCAACTTGTCACCCCTATATGAATCTTTTCTACTAACAGTGTTAAACAACATTCATACAACAATTTTCAGCCAATTTCATGCTCAAAACATGCTTCATTACAACTAAATCAACATCATTCAATAACACATTCAAAACCATATCAAAACTTAACACATTCATACCATTTGCTAGCCAACTCTCATGGCCTAACATATATTTACAAATCAAAACTTAATACATAGACCTTCTAGCCTATACATGACATACTTTAAAATATTTACACTTTCAAAAAGTACCAAACTGAGTTCGATAGTGTAGAGAAGATCCTCGACTATCCCTGAGCCTTCAGTAGCTACGATAACTGTAAAACAGGTAGAAATCACACAGAGTAAGCTACAAAGAGCTTAGTAAGCCAAATACACCATGCTCCTTTGTTTGCATTTATGTCATGCTTCATTTCCAAATTCCATACATATTTCACAGAGACAGAGTCTTTCATATTCAGAATTTTAGTACGATTCATACGTACCTGCATAAGTTATACATTTCATATACTCATTCTCATATTTCGTACTCTATCATCAGACGGTTCAGAAACGATACAGATACTCGTAACAAGTACAACGCCGACGTCCCGGACGTGGTCTTACATGTAATTTAATATCGATGTCTCTGTCCCAGACAGCGTCTTACACAAAATCAGATACAATGCCGATGTCCCAGACATGGTCTTATACGTAAATCTCAATCGAGGCCTGTGTCCCAGACACGGTCTTACACGATATCTCAGATAGATGTCAATATTCCTTTAGAAGTATATAGAGCTTTTAGGATACTAACAAATTATCAGACTTTACTCGAAAGATATTCATCAGGCTCTCAAGGCCATCCAATATAGATTACAATTTATATATGTGGAAATTAGTAAATTTAACACGTAATTGTAATTTGACTTACCTCGGACGGATTTCGAATAAAACGAGTCGTCTATTCAACTATTTTGGACTTCTCCCGATCTAAGTCTGATTTTCTTTGTTCTTGATCTAATACAATACAAATTCAACCATTCAATCATTCATTTCATTCAATTTAATCCATATACACATATTTAGGGCACTTTACATTTTACCCTTACATTTTCACACTTTGACAATTTAGTCCATTTTTCATAAAATCACCAATATGCAAAATTTCCTTGCAACAAGGGCTAGCCGAATTTTCATGGCTTCTTTATAAGCCCATACAACATGTTCAATTCACAATTTAGTCCTTCTAAACCTCATTTTCCAAATTTAATCCAAATAGCTCAATTTCATTAAAAACTCAAGACAAAACTTATGAACCATATACCAAGCCTTCATAATTCATTCATAAACATCACAAAACTCATTATATCGACATGACATTTTATGAAATCTTTAACAAAACAGAAATTCAAACATGGGTTTTGAAGAACACGAAGCAACATTACAGAAACATAGAAATTATCAAAAATCGAGTTAAAATCGTACCTTAATAAGCAATCAAAATGCCGAAACCTAAAATGGCTTTCTCCTTTTTCTTTTTCTTTGGTTTTCAGCTATATGCATGACAATATGGCCAATTTCATGTTTTCATTTTATTATTATAACATTATAATCATCTTTTACCATTTTACCCTTAATGACATAACATTAATTTCTACCAACTCATGTCCATATTTGTCCATGCATTAGTACAATGGTCCAATTGACATGCAAAGACCTTTATTTTAAAAACCAAGCCAAATAGGTGCTTTAGCATCTAGCACTCAACTTTTACACTTTATGCGATTTAATCCTTTTTCATAATTAAGCACAGAAACAGACAAATTAAATCACAGAAATTTTCACAGATGTAAATTCACATATCAAAGACACAGAAAATAATATTAAAATATTTTTTAGACTCGGATTTGTGGTCTCGAAACCACTATCCTAACTAGGGTCAAAACCAAACTGTTACAATTCTCCCCCCTTAGGGATTTTCATCCTCAAAAATCTTACCATTAAACAGATTCGGATATTATTGTCTTATTGAATCTTTAGGCTCCCACGTAGCCTCTTTAGCACCGTGACGATGCCACATCACTTTAACTAGAGGAATTTTCTTGTTTCGCAATTCTTTAATCTCGCAAGCTAAAATACGGATCAATTTTTCTTCGTAAGTCATATCAGATTGAATCTCAATTTCAGAAGGGGATATCATATTGGACGGATCAGATCTGTACCGTCAAAGCATCAATACATGAAATACATTATGTATCTTTTCCAACTCAGATGGTAGCCTCAATCTATAAGCAACCGGCCCAACTCGCTCAATAATTTCATATGGTCCGATGAATCTCGGACTCAATTTGCCATTTTTACCAAATCAGAACAGTTTCTTCCACGGAAATACTTTCAGAAACACTTTATCATCGATCTCAAATTCAATATCTTTTCATTTAATCTCAAATTCAATATCTTTTCGTTTTAAGTCCGCATAAGATTTCTGATGATCAGAGGCAGCTTTCAAACTATCTCAGATTACTTTAACTTTCTGTTCTGTTTCTTTTATCAAATCAATACCGTAAATTTTTTCTCACTGAGCTCAGACCAGTATAACGGAGTTCTACCATATAAGGCTTCGTACGGTGCCATTTTGATGCTCGATTGAAAGCTATTATTATAAGCGAATTCAATCAAAGGTAGATATTGTTCCCACACACCTTCAAACTCGAGAATGCAACATCTCAACATATCCTCGAGTATTTGAATAATCCGTTCTGATTGTCCATCTGTTTGCGGATGAAAAGCGGTGCAAAAATGCAATTTAGTACCCAGAGCATCTTGCAATTTCTTTCAGAATCTCAATGTAAATCTCAGGTATCTGTCAGACACTATTGAAAATGGTACACATGCATTCTCACAATATCAAAAATATACAACTCAGCAAGCTTATCAAGTGAATAATCAAACCGAATCGGAATAAAATGAGCTGATTTCGTCAAACGATCAACTACAACCAAATTGCGTCTTTCATTTTTGGAGACAAAGGCAACTTGAAACAAAATCCATGGTCACTCGATCCCATTTCCATTCCGGATTCATAATCAATTGTAATACCCAGATGGCACCTGATGCTCAGCTTTAACTTACTGACAGATTAAACATCTTGAAAAAAAGTCAGAGATATATCTTTTCATTCCCGGCCACCAATATAGTTGTCTCAAATCATTATACATTCTCGTACTTCCCAGATGTACAGAAAATCTACTACTATGAGCTTCATTCAAAATCGTTTGAATCAAATCTGGATTTCTTGGAACACAAAGTTTATTTATAAACCTCAGACAGTCATCGTCATCTATTCAGAATTCAGAATCAGAATCAGAATTACACTGAGTTCGTTTAGCCATAATCTCATTATCAATCTTCTGACTTTCGATAATCTGTTGTAAAAACAAAGGTCTCGCTTTTAATTCAGTTAAAACTGAACCATCATCAGACAGAACTAAATGAGCATTCATTGCAAATAATGATTTTTGACTCAAAGCATCAGCAACCACATTTGCTTTTCCCGGGTGATAATCAATCACAAGTTCATAGTCTTTTAGCAGTTCTAACCATCTTCTCTGTCGCAAATTCAAATCTTTTTCTGTCATTAAATATTTCAGACTTTTATGATCAGAAAACACTTGACATTTTTCACCAAACAGATAGTGACGCCAGATCTTCAAAGCAAACACGATGGCAGCTAACTCTAGGTCGTGTGTCGGATAGTTCTTCTCATGCGGCTTCAACTGTCTCGAAGCATAAGCAATAACTTTTCCTTCTTGCATTAAAACACAACTTAGTCCATTCAACGAAGCATCACTATAAACAACGAATTCTTTACCTGATTCAGGTTGTACCAATACTGGAGCTTCAGTTAACACAGCTTTTAACCGATCAAAACTTCTTTGACATTTCTTAGACCATTCAAATTTCACATCTTTCTGAAGCAATTTTGTCAACGGAGTTGCTATCACAGAGAAATCTTTTACAAATCGCTGTAGTAATCGGTAAGTCCTAGAAAACTGCAGACTTCAGATGCATTCCTCGGAGGCTTCCAATCCAGAATAGCTGAAATCTTACTCGGATCAAGTCGGATACCAGAAGTTCATCAATATGACTCAGAAAACCAACTTCTCGTAACCAGAATTCACATTTACTAAACTTTGCATATAACTGTTTATCTCACAGAGTCTGTAGTATTATTTTTAAATGTTCAGCATGCTCAGATTCATCACGTGAATAAATCAAAATATCATCAATGAATACAACAAAAATTGATCAAGATACGGTCCAAAAATTCTATTCATTAAATCCATAAATACAGCAGGTGCATTAGTTAAACCAAAAGGAATAACTAAAAGTCATAATGCCCATACCTCGTTCTGAAAGTAGTTTTCAGAATATCAGAATCCTTTACTCGCAACTGGTAGTAACCCGATCTCAATTCTACCTTAGAAAATAGAGTAGCACATTTCAACTGATTGAATAAATCATCAATTCTAGGCAGAGGGTATTTGTTCTTTACGGTCACTTTATTAAGTTGTCGGTAATCAATACACATTCTCATTGTGCCGTCTTTCTTTTTCACAAACAGTACAGGAGCACCATGGTGAAAAACTCGGTCTAACAAACCTCGATCGGTCAATTCTTGCAACTGAGATTTTAATTCCTTTAACTCGGTCGGAGTCATTCTATACGGAGCTATTAAAATCGGAGTAGTACCAGGTACTAACTCAACTTCTCGAATCGGAGGCAAACCAGATAGTTTTCAAGAAACACATCAGAGAATTCACAGCAACGGCCACTGATTCAACTTTCCTATCATCCACTTTCGAGTCTAACACATAAACTAAGTAGGCTTCATAGCCTTTCTTCACAAATTCCCGTATTTTCATTGCAGATACCACAGTTGGTAGTCCATTAGATAACTCGACTTAATTGAGATTATTTCATCATTCTTACACCTTAAATTAATGAATTTTTGTTTACAATTCACAATAGCATCATGCAAAGTTAACCAATCCATTCCCAGAATTATGTCAAATTCATCGAAAGGTAAAAGCATCAGATCAGCAGGAAAACAAATATCTCGTAACGTTAATGGGTAATTCTTGCAGACTTTATCAACCAAGACACTTTACCTAAGGGGTTCGATACTCTAATTACGAATTCAGTAGACTCTACAGGAAAGTCTTACTATGCACTAAATTCATACAGATATAAGAATGCGTCGATCCAGGGTCATAAAGAGTAAAAGTACTCGTAATCATGTCTAGAGACGAGGCTTCTCACAAGCTCGGATAGCATAGGCTATGGCAGGTGCTCTGGCCTCAGATCTAACAGCAGTATTCCAAGTAACTCTTTGACCACCACTTGCATTTCTCGAATCTCTAGAAGGTCTACCCCTAGTTGAGGTGTTACTCATCTCGGATTCTGTACATTCTCTCTCTCAGCAGGTTCAGAATAATCTCTTACAAAATGATTTAGAGATCCACATCAGAAACAAGCTCGATCATGAATCTACAATTTCCCGGATGTCTTTTACCACAGTGTTTACATTCAGTCTCTCAGATCGGACATTCTCAACATTTGCAACAGAAGTAGCAGGGACTCTGAAGTTTGAATGCGATCTAGCTCGATCTCGATTCGAATGTCCCACATTAGCATTTGGACGGCTTTGATCATCTCGAAATTTCTTTGACATAGATTGAAATGATCTACTTGAAGATCTCTTTCTAGCATCTCTGGCATCAGAATCAGCTTTTATTTTCTCTTTACTTATTCTTCAGCTTTACATGCTCGCTCAACGAGCACTACCATTTCTTTAATTTTCAAATCCCAACTAACAGACGGATATCTTCGTTTAGTCCATCTTCAAACCTTTTGCACATTATTGCTTCATTCGATACACATTCCCGAGCATATTGGCTCAATCTCACAAATTCACGTTCGTATTTAGTAACAGGCATACGGCCCTGTTTAAGCTCGAGAAACTCTTTACGTTTCTGATCAATGAATCTCTGGCTAATGTATTTCTTCTGGAATTCAACTTGGAAGAAATCTCAAGTAACCCGTTCAATCGGAACCACAGATATTAAAGTTTTTCACCAATGATACACTGTATCTCTCAGAAGTGAAACGGCACATTTAAACATTCCTCAGGATTCTATCAACACTCGTATTGTATTCTCTAACCAGAATTCGGCTCTTTCAGCATTTCATTCGTTGTAGCTCAGAATTCTTCAGCCTCATGCTTTCTATCTTATCAACTGGTGGTCTACTTAGTTGAACTGGACTCACCGAGGCATAGCAGGAATTTGAGAAGAATTAACTAGGGGTGGAGGTTGCTGTACAGCCAGATTGTTTGATATATTGAGTGAACCAATCATTTATCATCTGATAGAAAGCTTGCTTAGCCTCATTATCACGGTTACTCATAGTCGGTTGTGAATAATCTTGCACCGTCTCTTGCACGGGGGCAGGCACGTTGCTTTCAACATCGTCAGCTACGGCTCTATTGGGATCCATTACTATATATAAAAGCAAATTCAATGTCAGGATTCATTACACTATCACAGTTTCAGATTATGGCATGTATAGCTAGACTCACATACGCTATGGTAGTCCTAGAACTGACTAAACCATAGCTCTGATACAATAAAATGTAACACCCCTATCCCGTATCTGTTGCCGGAATAGGTAAGGGCGTTACCAGACAAACAAAACATTTCAAACCAATTCAGAATCACAGATATCATATAACATCATTTCATAAAATATCTTTAGATTTTACAACCTAAATTACTTAAGAAAGGTCTGACTAAACACAATTAGAATTTTCAAACTTAACTAATCTTCAAATTTAATCACACCTGTGTGACTAAGCATGTGACACACACGGGCACAGACACGCCCCATATGATCCAACTTCCACAACACAGTGGCTCCTACTATCCTAACCTTGTTATCAC
>NW_024403627.1:0-8805 GCF_007990345.1 Gossypium hirsutum | reverse complement strand
TGGACCAAGATTTCTAAGATTTGAGATCATGATTTTCTTGATTCATGAAAATGTCCAAAACAACAAAATTGGACCAAGATTTGGTTTCTTGATTTTCTTGAAAACAAGAATGTGACAGCCCAAAATTAACCCTAGTCGGGAAGTGGTTTCGGGACCGCTAACCGAGTCACCGAAAGGTTTGAATGTGATGTTTATTGTCTAGAATATGTAATCATGAATGTGTGAAAATTTCAAGCTTCGATTTAGTCGATTGCATGTGAATTTAGTCAATAGGACTTATATGAGAAAATTTTAAAATGTGATAGGTCAATGCATGAGGACCTATTAGTGCATGTGGAAGAAAAAGGGGACTTGCATGTCAAATTCCCCCTCCCTAATATGTAGTGGCCGGCCATGCTATGGTGGAAACATGTCACCAACATGTTGTGTTAGTGATGTATGGTAAGGAAAATAAAATAATAAGCATGATAATTAAATAATGAAAGGAAGGGTGATGTAAAAAATAATAATAACATGGTCTCACCCCCTTGTTGCCGTGAGTTGAAGAAAAAAAAAAAAAGTGTTCATTCTTGAACATCCTTGGCCGAATAGAGGAAAGAAAGGAAGGGGAAAAAGCTTGAGAAAATCGGCTATGGTGGTTTGCTAGACTAAGGTATGTTTGATATTATTCTTTGAGATTCATGTATATTTTAAGTTGTAAGTGAAATCTACCTAGCCATGGTTCAAATTTTGTTAATTGATGGAGATGATATTCGGCCATGAATGTTACATTCTTGGTTGGTATTTTGATGTCTTTGGTGATGAGGTATGAAGATGGTTGATTTTGAGTGTTTAATAAAAAGGATGCATGAATTATTGTTAAATAATGGTCGAATGTAGCATGATTAAAGATGTGAATAAATTGAAGTTAAGGAGGTTGTCAATGAAAAATATGAGTTGGATGGCTTAAAAAAAAATTATGTGACTAATCAGGCATCGGTTGGGCTTGTATGCTAGCAATCGGCCAAGTGATTATGTGTGGAATTTGTGTTAAATTGGATGAATATATTATATGGGGGTTGTTATTGCCATTGAGTTAAATATATGATGATGTTAATTTTGATTATGTTAATTGGCATAGAGTGGATTAAATATTAGAAGTAATAATTGATTATTTTAGAGAGCGAGGTGTAGATTATTTTGACTTCGCTATTTAGGCTTGTTGATCTATCTTGATTTAGATATTAGGCATAAAGTGGCAAATGGGGAAAATGCAAGATTACGTGGAACAAAAGACATTCGGCCCATCTTGAGAGGCTTGTGTGATGTTTGGGTTGAAATTAGCAAAGGTAACTTACCTAATGCAGTGCATGGTGGATTAGATTTGATGATATGTAGTTGCATGAGGTTATGCCGAATATACTACACATATACATGTGTGGATTGTAATATTTGGCAAGTGGTTAAACTATTATATTTGTTAAGTCGGGTTAGGAGGTGAATCGAGAAGGCAAGAAAAGGTATCGGTAGCCGAGTGGAACCGTCTTACCCACACGAGGTAATCATTAGCTTAGTTGGTTTATTTATTGTCTTGTTTTGTTTTGATGCTTGATGGAATGAATATATATATATATTTGCATGTACGTATGTGATGATGAAATTGTTGAATGAAAAGAAAGAGGTAAGATGTACTGAGTTGTTGATCTCGGCACTAAACGTGCGGGTATAACCATTTATGCCATGAGATTGGCGCTAAGTGCGCGGGATTGAATGGTACAGCACTAAGTGTGCGATTTGACTATGTTGCACTAAGTGTGCGAAATGAATATGATGCCACTAGTGTGCGAATTGACCATGCGGCACTAAGTGTGCGAGTTGCTATGTAGCACTAGTGTGCGATTTTATTACGTAGCACTAAGTGTGCGAGTTGATTATTAGCACTGGTGTGCGGACTCAATATACATTCGTGATTCATTATGGATACTATGTGTGCGACACTATTGAGTCGATCGCGGACAGCGGATCGGGTAAGTGTCTTGAGTACATGGCTAATAGGTGCTATGCTTATACTTGGTGTTGAGCTCGGTAAGTTTGAACCTATGTGACAAATATACTTGAAGTCACGTATATAAAATTTATCGTAGGATGGGTGAAAGGCCGTTTAGTCGTTTGATTGTAACGAAAATAAATTGATTTATGAAAATGCTTCAATGTCCTATTGATGAGTATATGGAATGTGAATGCATGAATTGATATGAAATTGAATCGATAGGTTGGAGGAACTATGGTATGGTTCGGAATGGATGGAGTAATTGCCTCATTCCATTTTGTTTTCTCTTGTGATAATGTTATTGATGGATGGTAGTGCATAGCTTATGACTTACTGAGTTATAAACTCACTCGGTGTTTCCTTGTCACCTATTCTAGGTTTCTTGGACACATCTCTTTTTGCGTGATCGGGCCGTCATCGAAGTCATCACACCGGATAGCAAGTTTTGGTACTTTCTTCTTAGTTGGCTTAGAAGAACATTTTGGCATGTATAAGCTATTACGTTGTGTTTGAACTTTGGCATGTAAACTTTAAGCCATGCGAAAATGGCACGAATGTTCGATTGAGTTGGATCAAGGGTAGGCATGAAATGGACCTAGTTACTTTCGTAACAGATGCTGGCAGCAGCAGTGTCATGAGATTGAAAAATCACTAAAAATAGTAGGAGTGGAATTAATTGATGAATAAATTATGTAATCGAAGCTCGATGAGTCTGTTTTCATGAGGAAGTAACGAAAAGATCATATGGGCAGTATATTAAGAGATAATCAAATTTTGTGGGACAGGGCCAGAACGGTTTCTGGATTCCCTGCTCCGACTTGGAAATTCATTATAATTAACCAGAGATAATTAGGGGTCGTACCATATATGTATAGATTTCTCTCTGAGTCTAGTTTTCATAGAAACAAACGGCATCAGTATTGAAGCCCCGTGCAGGGAGATATCCAAGTCGTAATGGGCAAACGTCAGTGTAGTCGACCCCTGCAACATGGAAGACTTTGACTAATAAACTGTACTAATTGGCCCGACCAAAAATTCTAGAAAAAAATACATAGATGGGCACATGAGTCTAGTTTCTGGGAAAAATCACGAAACTGATTTTCGAGTTACGAAACTCAAGATATGATTTTTAAAACGACTAGTACACAGATTGGGCAGTGTCTGGAAAATAAATTTTATAAGGGGTTAAAGTCAGTTAACACCTCGTGTTCGACTCCGGTGTCGGTTTCGGGTTTGGGGTGTTACAAAGAAAGTGAATCCTGATTTTCTTTTTTGGTCGTGTGCGCAGCTAAGGCCTTGGTAACGAAGTCTTGTATGGTCCCGTTCAATCTTTCTTGGATTTTCCTAGCTTTCGACCATATTATTAGACCTTGAGAAAATTTGAGCCCATCACGTTCATGAGCCTGATTTTGGGCCTTGCGACTCGTATCATTCCCCTCTTCCTCAAAAAGATTCGTCCTGGAATCCAAAACATCAAAGGGAGATAAATCAGCAATATTAAAAGTAGAACTTACATTGTACTCAATGAGTAGATCTATTTGATAGGTGTTGTCATTGATCCACTTGAGTACTTGGAAAGGCCCATCTCTATTATGGATTGATGAAAATAATGAAATTGCATGGATGGTGGCGACATGGGAGATGAATTTCTAAACATTCGAGTTGTCCATTCAAGTATTCAGACACCTTAAAGCCTCAATTGAAGTTGGTACAAATCCCATGCTATACACATTCGACCAATAGAAATGTAGGAGAACTAAAGGCTGCACATTCATGGAATTATGGCTTTTCTTCAAGGTTAAGCATGCATGAATGCACCAAGTGAAGCAACATGATTATTCGGCCAATTCATGTACCATATTTAGGAATGCATAGAATTTTAATTCTATGTGTGTGAACATGTTAAATACAACTGTGAATAGATTTAATATTATATGAACACAATAGATGTCAAATTTGAATGACCATTTGGGGGCCTATATAAACCGTGTACTAAGACCTTTGTAAGGTTGAACATCTTTTGGAATATAAAATATATTTGTGAGATTTTCTCTCTACGGTTCTTAATCGAACTTATCGAACTTACCAAACTCTCACGAGTTTGTAGCATTCACCTTTTGTCTTATGATATGGAATGAGAGTGATAGGACGGAAGGAAATCATAAATGATAAAAAATGATGTGGATGAATGCGAAAGTGGATCGTAAAGTTTATCAATGTTGTCGATTTATCCTAGATCTCTAAAAGAACGTACATTGAAATGAGAAACAACGAAAATAGATTGGTTGTGATACATGCATGGATGGGGTGAAATTTATTAAATTCCAATCACCAAAGCTGCCAATTTTCAAGGTTAGGAAATTTGCAGACTTGCGGCAACTTTTTGGATGGGATCTTGGCATTTCTGGATTGAGATGTCTTCATGGCATTTGAATTTCTATCTCTTAGCTTTGGAACTAATTTTAAATCACACGATTTTGAGTTTGGGAGCCCAAATTATGACTGTTTTAGTGAAGACTACGTGAGTAGAATTTCTAAACAAGATTATGACGGAATTAGAAATTTCAGGCTTTTAATTTGAGTTTAAATCATATTGGGTTTGGGTTTTGGGCTTAATTTTATTATATATGAGCACAATATTGTATTTATCAACTCTTATTATTTTTTATTATTTTTTGTGAATTTTTTATAATTATTAATTATTTTAAGTTGTTTAGGAGTTTTATATTAACAATAAAGTTTAGTTTAAAACTACTTCTTGTTTAGATTAAATTAGAGTTCTAGTATACTTAAGAGTTTTATTTAGATTTATTTAGCTAGCCTATATATAGACCTTTGCATTGTACACAATTCATTCAATTAATTATTATTCAACTTCTCTTTTAAGTTTATAAATTCTCTTTGAGTTTTCTTTTTTTAAGAATTTCTCTTCAGTTTCTTTTAAAAGAGTTTTAAAAATCTTTTCAGAATGTGAGGATCGTCTTCAAACTTTTTCTTGCCAAGTTTTCTTTCATGGAGGGAAATTAGAGCCGTTTGAAAGGGTTTATGGATTTTTCGTGTTTCTAAGGCTTCTCTGGACATCTACATACCACGTTCTATCTTTGCATCTATCTTCTTTATTTTCTTCCTTATTGTTCTAGCAGTAGATTTATTGTTCTATTTTAATTATCTTAGTTATTTATTTTAATTTTTTTATCTAACTTGGATTTGATTGTGTTTCAGGTTGTGTCAAAAATTCAAGTTTCTTCCTAAACGTTTAAAGCCCTAAGTCAAATCCACGACTTTTACAAATTTTACAATCCGCTTCTACATTCATTTGTCTCATTCTTTATCAAGTTGTCACAAAGGAGAGTCAAACAAAATTGAAACAAAAGAAAGATGAACCAGCTTGTAAAGAGTCCAAAAGAGAACGAATTAGGTTTTCTTCAATGAAAAGAAACCATTGTTGGACCTCAAGAAAATGCCTCAACTAGATCTGGAAAAACAAAACACAAATAGATTTGTTAGAAGTGATTTTAAAGACAAAAGAAAACTGTTTTGTGCAAGAATGTTTGAAACAACAAGAAAAGATTAAAACTCCTAATTTTTTATGTGTTTCTTAATGGAACAAGATAGGAGAATGTCTTTCTTGAAGCAACTTTAACCTAGAACGAAAATCAATAAAATTGTCAAGCGAAAACAGAAAAAAATGATAAATTAAGGATAAAAAATAGAAGATGACGTCCTAAGAAGCCTTGGAAATATTAAGGATCCACAACTTCTTTCAATGGCTCTAATTCCCCCTGCAAGAAAGAGATCCTGGCAAGAAAAAGGTTGAAGATGATTCCTACAACCTAAAAGATTGGTAAAACAACTTCTAAAAGAACTCAAGGGCAATTCTTGTAGAAAAACTTAAAGAGAATTATTATTAACTCAAAAAACATAAATTAATTGTGTGTATAAGGGTGAACGTCCATGCTACATATAGGCCCCCAAAATAAGTTTTCCTAACCCTAATAGAATAACTAACATGACAGCTTATCAAATAAGAAAAACAAAATAATTCTAAGTGTAGAGTTTTAATGAGAATTCAACCAAAGGAATTAAAATGGGATTTTGGGGATGAATTCTTACATGATGATCCACCTATTAAAATAAAATTAGACCTATAGTTTAAATATTTTACAATTTGGGCCACTTTGATAATTTGGCCTGATATTCAATTAAATTAAATTTCCAAACTCCAGGATGGGCTTGTAGACATATTAATGGGCCATTTTTTCAAGAACTTGGTCTTGTGATCCATTTGTTCTCGAAATTGGCTCGTTCAAGCTCGTACATGAAATCCAATGTGCCTTGGCTTAAAGATTTGATTTTCTCAATTCGTTCAAGATTTCCAAGAATTGAGATCATGATTTTCTCAATTCTTGAAATTGTTTGAAGCAACAGAATTGGACCAAGATTCGATTTCTTGATTTTCTTGAAAATAAGAAAGTGAATCTTGATTTTCTTTTTCGGTCATGTGCGCATCTAGGACCTTGGTAGCGATGTCTTGGATGGTCCCATTCAATCTTACTCGAATTTGTTTAGCCTTCAACCTCATTATTGGGGCTTGAGGAAATTTGAGCCCATCACATTTATGAGCCTGATTTTGGGCCTTGCGACTCGTATCATTCCCCTCTTCTTCAAAAAGATTCATCCTCGAATATGAAATATCAAAGGGAGATAAATTAGCAATATTAAAGTAGAACTTACATTGTACTTACTGGGCAGATCTATTTGATAGGCGTTGTCATTGATCTGCTTGAGTACTTGGAAAGGGCCATCTCTATTTTGGCCTTTGAGTTGGACCAAACAACTTGTATCATTCCCCCTTCCACACGAAGATTTGTAATCGAATCTTTAGCTGCAGTAACAATAAAAAGAAACTTACCTAAGCTTTCTTGTGTGTAAAAACTATCTCTAGGATTAAATACATTATTTTGATCCTTCAAATCAATTTCGATCATGTATGTCTCCTTTAAAAACAAGGTAAGACTAAAAAAAAAGTGTTAGGTATAGGAGTCTTCAAGTAGACAAAACCTGTAACTTTATTTTAGTATGCATGGTCATCCATAAGAATTTCCAGCAATGACTCAAGAATTTCACATAATTATAAAAATTAAGAAGTTTAATATTATTATGTAAAATTTTATCGTTAAAGGTCAAGATAGAAAATTTTGTTGCAAGAGAAAATATATAAAATGCTTTAAAAAACTTATTTAATGCAACAAAATTAATATTTTTGACCTTTATAAATTTAGATAAACCCATAAATCAATTGAACTGTCAAACCAAGGCTTAATGAAATTTGATTGATGAGAAAGCATGTTGTAAGGAAATATTTTACAAACAAAATTAGTAGCATACTTATAAAAAACATTCAAGGTATGTATTCTTAAATCAATTTCTATTGTTTCATTACATTTCTTACCGTGTAGCACTTGTGGAAAATTATTAATGTTCAACTTACCTCCCTTCCACAAGTGAAATCGTCTATCGATGGTAGAGTAATATAATTGAGAGTTCGTCAATGGATCCTTGAAGTCTTGCTATAAAGAAATATCACTAAACAAATTTGAGTTTAGGTAAGTTAAAACATAATCATTCCTCACTTTTGTATGAGTATTTTCTTTCTTTTCATATTCTTTTTCCTTGTCATAACTCTTTAATTTTACCTCATATTGATTTTCACTCACCAAATTTGAACCATCAAGTAGACTTTTATCACTCAAGGTCTCACTTCACTCGGTCTTTTCACATGATTTTTCCTCACTTCCCATATCTCTCTCACAAGTATTATGAATATTCAATTCAGTACAATACATCTCAGTAGGAGAACATGATGCTTCTATCTCATCTAACTCCACAGATTTAAGGAAAAAATTCATAGATATCTCTTTCCCACTAAAGTAAGAATAAAAAAAGGTACAAAGTCATACTTACTTTCTTCCCTTACTAGATATTTAATTGGAAATTGGAAACCCTTATAATGTTTTTAACGACACCAATAACATTGCACAAAAGGTGATAGCTCAATCTTCTTATCTCTGTTTGGATATTTAATTGGACATCGAAAACCCTCATGATCTTTTGAGCTACACCAATAACATTTCACAATAGATGAGAGATCAATTGTACTTCTCTTTTCACTTGACCATCTCCCCTTGTCTAATAGTTCCTCTATTTTCCTTTGCAACTTCCCAATCATAGTATCGTGAATCATTATGAATGCCTGAAAAGAACACAACACTCAATAAAAGAAAAATTAAACAAACCTCACTATTATGCACTCAGAAATGAAAATCAAATTCTCAATGAGGTAAGAATTAATCTTGTGAGTCCTCTAGGAGTATTTATGAAAATAAATTAGAATGTTAAAGAATCTAGCTACCAAATATCCTAACAGCACTAGGTGTCCTAAAGTGGCTAGACACTAACAATTTTTGTTGCTTGGAGGGAGGAATGTGCAACGTGCTTTAACCTACTAACACAAGAAACAATAAAGTGTTAGAATGCGTATAGAAACAATAAAAAAGCAAAAACAAAGTGTTAGAATGCGTATAGAAACAATAAAAAGCAAAAACAAATGAAAACCTAAGGCTAAGAGTCAATGAAAATTGCAGAAACCAGAAAACCCGAAAAATTACAAAGTAACTTGACAAACTTTTTTTGAGGTGTTCCTGATTTCAAAAAATCACAAAATTTAAACTGGAGCCTCTTCAAATATTTCAGATCTGATCTGGAAAGTTTCGCAA
>NW_024403626.1:0-8923 GCF_007990345.1 Gossypium hirsutum | reverse complement strand
TGATAAGATAAAACAATATTTGTCCAGTCCTCCAGTGCTAGTACCGCCAACTCCGGGAAGACCATTAATTTTGTATCTGACAGTGTTCGAAAGTTCAATGGGTTGCGTACTGGGACAACATGACGAGTCAGGAAAGAAAGAAAAGGGCGATCTACTACCTCAGTAAAAAGTTCACTGAATATGAGGCAAAATATTCGTCCGTTGAGAAATATTGTTGCGCTCTGGTTTGGGTAGCTCGGAGACTCAGACAATATATGTTGTATCACACGACATGGCTAATTTCAAAGCTGGACCCAATAAAATACATGATGGAATCGCCGGCACTATCAGGAAGAATGGCACGATGGCAGCTCCTCCTTTCGGAATATGACATTGCCTATGTAAGTCCGAAGTCAATGAAAGGGAGCGCAATAGCTGACTTCTTAGCAACTCGAACGACAGAGGAATATGAGCCTTTAAGATTCGATTTCCCAGACGAAGACTTAATGTGCATCACAGAAATAGAATCCGAGTCATCAAAAGAGAAGTCATGGAAGATGTGCTTTGATGGTGCGTCAAATGCTTTAGGGCATGGAATTGGAGCAATCCTGGTATCACCAGACGGGAATCATTATCCGTTCACTGCAAGACTGAACTTCTTCTGTACCAATAATATCGCAGAATATGAGGCCTGTATCATGGGGCTTCGTGCAGCTATCGAACGAAACATCGAGATCTTGGAGGTGTACGGGGACTCAGCCCTAGTGATTTACCAAATCCGTGGAGAATGGGAAGTGAGGGACTCAAAATTGATTAAGGAATTCAAGAAATAACTTTTCATTACTTCCACGAGAAGAGAACCAACTGGCTGATGCCCTAGCCACTTTGGCTTCAATGTTCAAAGCAAGTAGAGAAGCAGAAATAATGCCCCTCAAAATGAGCATATACGAGGTCCCTGCACACTGTTGTAGCATTGAGAAAGAAGTAGACGGACGGCCTTGGTTCCATGATATTTAGAATATATCAAGAATCAAAGGTATCCCGAACAAGCGAATGAGAACGATAAAAGAACAATTAGAAGAATGGCAGCGGGATTTGTTCTTGATGGGGATATCCTGTATAAAAGAGGAAAGGATCAGATGCTTTTGAGATGTGTGGACGATGTTGAAACCAGAAAAATACTTGAAGAGGTCCATGAGGGAATTTGCGGAACGCATGCCAATGGTTTCAATATGGCCAGAAAGATCATGAGACTCGGTTATTATTGGCTGACAATGGAAAGTGACTGCATCAATGTTGCCAGAAAATGCCACAAATGTCAAATCTACGGCGATAAAATTCATGTAGCCCTTCACCCCTTCATGTCATGACTTCTCCGTGGCCTTTTTCTATGTGGGGCATGGATGTCATAGGGCCAATTTCTCCAAAAGCTTCAAATGGACATCGATTTATTTTTGTGGTTATCGATTACTTCACAAAATGGATTGAAGCCGCTTCGTTTGCCAATGTGACGAAGACTGCAGTGTGCAAGTTTTTGAAAAAGGAAATCATTTGCCGTTATGGTTTGCCTGAAAGAATCATCTCAGATAATGCCACGAATCTGAACAATAAGATGATGAAAGAAGTGTGCGAGCAGTTCCAAATAAAGCATCATAATTCCTCGCCCTATCGCCTAAAGATGAACGGGGCTGTTGAAGCAGCTAACAAGAACATTAAGAGGATCATTGGGAAAATGACTGAGACATATAAAGATTGGCACGAGAAACTTCCATTTGCTTTGTTTGCATATCGCACATCTGTGCGAACATCTACGGGAGCAACTCCTTTCTCTCTAGTCTATGGAATGGAAGCTGTGCTACCTATCGAGGTTGAGATCCCCTCTCTGCGAGTATTGATGGAATCAAAGTTAGAAGAAGCAGAATGGGTTCGAGCTCGATATGATCAGTTGAACCTCATTGAAGAAAAACGTCTAAGGGCAATTTGTCATGGGCAAATGTACCAAAAGAGAATGATCGCAGCCCATGACAAGAAGGTACGACCAAGAGAGTTCCATGAAGGAGAACTCGTTCTAAGAAAGATTCTCCCAATACAAAAAGACCTACGAGGAAAATAGGCACCAAATTGGGAAGGACCATACGTTGTAAAAAAAGGCATTCTCAGGAGGAGCTTTAATCCTTACCGAGATGGATGGGAAGGAGTTACCGAATCCGGTGAATTCAGATGTGGTGAAGAAATATTATGCTTAAGATGAAAACCCGAAAAGGGCATCTTAAAAAAAAAAAAAAAGGGGATCAGGGCGAAAACCCGAAAAGGGCGTCTTGATTAATACAAAAAGATTAGGATGAAAACCCGAGAGGGCGTCCTAATGAAACAAACCTGGCGGTCGAACGGTAGGTCAAGTAGTGAGACTACAGTATTTGAAGCACTTCTGAAAGCTCAAAATTTTCTACGCAAGAAGCCATGCTCGAAAAGATTATTGATTGAGGAACGTGGAAGAGTTCATGTGTTGAATATCTAGAGCATTTGTATCCGTTGTATACGACCTTTTCTTTCTTTTTGACATTTTTACTCTCATTGGTTAACTTTCTTTGTTTGCCACATTTGAAATCAAGGAATATGAGATATCCTTTTTGTCCCTACCTGACCATTCTCATGTATCTCATTATGTGTTTATTTAATGATAAATAGTGAAATGACATGCTCTAAACAAAAGAAATGTCAAGCATTACCCGGATAAGAATTTGATAAGTGCAAGATCTTCAAAGCAAGAACAAAGTTTAACCAAGGGCAAAAGGGTGATATCTGAGAAACGTCGATTACTCGTAAAGCTCGAAGACAGGTATGAGGCCTGAAGAGAAGGTCGAGAATCAAAGCAATGAACGCAGATCCTCAACAATCGTGGCTAAATGGACATACGACAAACATGCTTAAGGAGCACCGCATAATCATGTAGGCATAAAAGCATTTAAGACAAACATGTGCATATAATGATACATGGCATATACAGGTACTCCAACAGAGCAAGAAATCTTGAATGAGAGTCGCACTGAATCAAAGGAAAAGATACCTGAGTTCTACCAAAAGACTGGTTTTGGGTATTTTAATGTTTAATGTTCATGCTTTCCAAAGAAAATCAACTCATATCACGAGAGGTGAGTTGAGCCTTTTAATTTCTGTTTTTCAAAAATCAACTCATATTGCGAGAAGTGAGTTGAGCCTAGGGGCACGCCAAGGTATTTTTAGTTTATGTTTTAAATTGACTCATATTGCGAGAGGTGAGTTAAGCCTTTTAATTTATGTTTTTCAAAATCAATTCATATTGCTAGAGGTGAGTTGAGCCTCAGGACACGCTGAGGTAATTTTAATTTCTGTTGTTAAAAAAATCAACTCATATTGCGAGAAATGAGTTGAGCCTCAGGACACGCTGAGGTAATTTCAATTTCTGTTTTCAAAATTCAACTTATATTGCGAGAAATGAGTTGAGCCTCAGGACACGCTGAGGTATTTTCAATTTCTGCTTTTCAAAATTCAACTCATATTGCGAGAAATGAGTTGAGCCTCAAGACACGTTGAGGTAATTTCAATTTCTGTTTTCAAAATTCAACTCATATTGCGAGAAATGAGTTGAGCCTCAAGACACGTTGAGGTAATTTCAATTTCTGTTTTCAAATTCAACTCATATTGCGAGAAATGAGTTGAGCCTCAAGACACGTTGAGGTATTTTCAATTTCTGCTTCTCAAAATTCAACTCATATTGCGAGAAATGAGTTGAGCCTCAAGACACGTTGAGGTAATTTCAATTTCTGCTTTTCAAAATTCAACTCATATTGCGAGAAATGAGTTGAGCCTCAAGACACGTTGAGGTAATTTCAATTTCTGTTTTCAAAATTCAACTCATATTGCGAGAAATGAGTTGAGCCTCAAGACACGTTGAGGTAATTTCAATTTCTGTTTTCAAAATTCAACTCATATTGCGAGAAATGAGTTGAGCCTCAAGACACGTTGAGGTATTTTCAATTTCTGCTTCTCAAAATTCAACTCATATTGCGAGAAATGAGTTGAGCCTCAAGACACGTTGAGGTAATTTCAATTTCTGTTTTCAAAATTCAACTCATATTGCGAGAAATGAGTTGAGCCTCAAGACACGTTGAGGTAATTACAATTTCTGTTTTCAAAATTCAACTCATATTGCGAGAAATGAGTTGAGCCTCAAGACACGTTGAGGTATTTTCAATTTCTGCTTCTCAAAATTCAACTCATATTGCGAGAAATGAGTTGAGCCTCAGGACACGCTGAGGTATTTTCAATTTCTGCTTTTCAAAATTCAACTCATATTGCGAGAAATGAGTTGAGCCTCAAGACACGTTGAGGTAATTTCAATTTCTGTTTTCAAAATTCAACTCATATTGCGAGAAATGAGTTGAGCCTCAAGACACGTTGAGGTAATTTCAATTTCTGTTTTCAAAATTCAACTCATATTGCGAGAAATGAGTTGAGCCTCAAGACACGTTGAGGTATTTTCAATTTCTGCTTCTCAAAATTCAACTCATATTGCGAGAAATGAGTTGAGCCTCAAGACACGTTGAGGTAATTTCAATTTCTGTTTTCAAAATTCAACTCATATTGCGAGAAATGAGTTGAGCCTCAAGACACGTTGAGGTAATTTCAATTTCTGTTTTCAAAATTCAACTCATATTGCGAGAAATGAGTTGAGCCTCAAGACACGTTGAGGTATTTTCAATTTCTGCTTCTCAAAATTCAACTCATATTGCGAGAAATGAGTTGAGCCTCAAGACACGTTGAGGTAATTTCAATTTCTGTTTTCAAAATTCAACTCATATTGCGAGAAATGAGTTGAGCCTCAAGACACGTTGAGGTATTTTCAATTTCTGCTTCTCAAAATTCAACTCATATTGCGAGAAATGAGTTGAGCCTCAAGACACGTTGAGGTAATTTCAATTTCTGTTTTCAAAATTCAACTCATATTGCGAGAAATGAGTTGAGCCTCAAGACACATTGAGGTATTTTCAATTTCTGCTTTTCAAAACTTAACTCATATTGCGAGAGATGAGTTGAGCCTCAAGGCACGCTGAGGTATTTTCAATTTCTGCTTTACTAATTCTACTTTTTCAAATCAACTCATATTGCAAGAGGTGAGTTGAGTCTCAGGCCACACGCTGAGGTCTTTTCAAATTCTGTTTTTAATTTCTGTTTTTTAATTTCTGTGTTTCAAAAAAAAAAATCAACTCATATTGCAAGAGGTGAGTTGAGCCTTTTAATTTCTGTTTTTCAAAAATCAATCATATTGCGAGAGGTGAGTTGAGCCTTTTAATTTCTATTTTTCAAAAACCAACTCATATTGCGAGAGGTGAGTTGAGCCTTTTTCTATTTTTCAAAAATCAACTCATATTGCGAGAGGTGAGTTGAGCCTTTTGCAAATTCTGTTTTCAAAAATCAACTCATATTGCGAGAGGTGAGTTGAGCCTTTTGCAAATTCTGTTTTCAAAAATCAACTCATATTGCGAGAAGTGAGTTGAGCCTTGGCTCACGTGCTGAGCTATTTTCAATTTCTATTTTTAATGTCTAGTTTTAAATAGTCAATTCATATTGCGAGAAATGAGTTGAGCTCAGGATCACATGCCGAGTAAAGAATAAAGATTGGACAATTGAACAAAATTTAGTGCTTTTAAGTCTTTGTACTATCCTTGTTTCACAATGATAAGCAAAGAGGGGCAGTTGTAAGCACTAAATTTTTGTCCGACTAGAGTTTGTGTTTAATTTTCAAAATTTCAAAAAAAAAAAATAAATAAAAAATAAAAATTGCATTTTGACACCTAAACTTTTCCTAAATTTCATTTTGACCCTTAAACTTTCTTTAAATTTCACTTAGACCCCTAAACTTTCATTAAATTTCATTTTAATCCTAAATTTTCTAAAAATTACATTTAGCCCCAGAAGTTTTGCTGCATTTGCGATTTGGTCCTTCAGACAAGTTACATGATTTGGGGCACCCACTTCCAGATTTTCAGGCCATAAACATGGGTGGCTGCTCCTTCCCCACTTGCTACCTGCAAAAAAGAAGCAAAACCAACTATAAAAAGGAGTTTAAACTCCAAAAATGAGGACACCCACGAAAAAAAATAAAAAAAAACTTGCAAAAAGAGAGATTTTTTCGAAGGAAAAAAGAAGAAAAGAGAAGAAAAGAGAAAGAGGAGAAGAAAAGAAAGAGTACCGGCGTCGGAGGAGGTAGCGGCGGCGCAAGCGGTGGTGGAGGCTAGACTTTGAAGAAGAAGAAGGAAGAAGAAGGAAGAAGAAAAGAGGAAGAAGAAAGAAAGAAAAAAAAAGAAATAATAAAAATATTATAACAGTCGGGTCAACCCGACCCGACCCACCTACGACCCGATCCGACCCAGCAGCCCAAGAAAAAACAAAAAAAAAGAAACAAGCCCAAAAAAAAATCAAAGCAAAAAAAAAAGCAAAAAAAAGAAGGGAAAGAAGCAGCACAAAAAAAAAAAGGGGCAGGCCAACAATAGGCCCAATTCCAGCAGCCCAACAAGCAGCCAACAGGCCACCAGCCAGCAGGCCCGCGCAGGCCAGCCCAACAAGGCAGCCCAGCAGAAAAAAAAGGAAGAAAAAGAAGAAAAAAGAAAAAAGAAAAAAGAAAAAAAAGAAGAAAAAGGGGGTTCAATTTTAGCAACCCGTTCGGCGAAGCTCGTGTTTTAGATTTTTCGGTAATTTTATTTATTTCTCTTTTAATTTAATGCTCGTATTTTATGTTATTTCATTTTAATATTATTAGCATTTTATGCATTTTATATATTTTTATATTTTTGTATTTATATTTACAATTTAATTAAATTTTAATTTTACTTTATTTTAAATAATTTTAATAAATAAGGCAACGAATCGGTTTAGCATCGAGTCACCGAATTCATCGCTATGTTGGGTGAATATCGATGGCTTATGTTAAATTCGGGACCCGTTTTAAAAATAAAAAATGTTCAAAAATCCTCGTGTTTCAAAAAAATTTTCTCGTGTTTTAATACAACCCGATTAAATATTAAATTGAATTGGTTTGACACTAATTCGTCGATTTCATTGCCATGTTGGGGTGAATATCATCGATTCGTGTTAAATATGGTACGTTTTTCTAAAAAAAAAATTCTTGTTTCAAATTTTCGAATCTTTAAAAATTACTCGTATTTTAGAAATTTTCGAATTTTCGCGTTTTCAAAAGTTTTCGTGTTTGAAAAAAAAATTTCGCGTTTAAAAAATTTCTCGTATTTCAAAAATTGTCGTTTTTTATAAATCTTCGTGCTTTCAATAATCCTCGTGCTTTTAAAAATTCTCATGTTTCAAAAATCTTCGTGTTTTCAAAATTCTAGTGTTTCAAAAATTTTCTTGTTTTCAAAAAAAATTTCGTGTTTTAAAAAAAATATTTCCGTGTTTTAAAAATTTTCGTGTTTTAAAAATTCTCGTATTTAAAATTTTTTTTTAAGAAAAAATTTTGTTTCAAAAAAATGTCTTGTTTTAAAAATTCCCGTGTTTCAAAAAAAAAGTCGTGTTTTAAGAAAATTTTGTTTTTTTCCAAAAATTTTCGTGTTTCTAAAATATTCGTGTTTACAAATTCTCGTGTTTTCAAAAATTCTCGTATTTAAAAAAAAAAAACTTTCGTTTTAAAAAAGAAATACTGCGCTTCAAAGTTCTCGTGTTTTTTTTAAAAAAAAAGGGGTTCTCGTATTTCAATCGGATCACGACTAAATATTAAATGGAACTCGTATTTTTGAAAATTAAGACAACATGCGTTTAACGAGATACCAATTTTGGGCGTCGCGAGGGTGCTAATACCTTCCTCGCGCGTAACCGACTCCCGGACCCTAATTTTCTCTGGATTTTGACGTGGACCTAAAATTGTCTCTCTTTTTTTAGAAAAGTTTAAAAAAAATTCTTCTAAAAAAGGATTTTATTTGGTGTCCGATCACACCTAAAAAAGATCGGTGGCGACTCCTCTTTTGTAAATAAAATTTGAAACTTTAATTTTTCAATAATCATTTCAAATAGCGCCTATTGCCAAATTTTTAGGTCGCTACAATTTCTATAACGATTTTTTATAATAAATTTTTATACAACAATTTAAAAAAAGTAAAAGATGGAAGAGAATCAAAAGAAATTTTTGTTTCTTACTTTAGTCTATTAAACAAATCAAATGAAACATAAGAGTTTCCGTGTCTTTTCGTAAATATATAACTGCCAATTATAGACAATTGCATCTTTTTACAATAAATATAATTATTCAATAGATATGTATTTAATAGATATAATTAAATAATATAACTTTTAATAATAAAAAATATAACTTATCATTATAAATAGTAAAAACTCTTAATTAATAATAAACGCTATAACTTTTAAATCATTTAAAAATTTTCAATTATAACTATTAAAATAATATAAATATTTAAAAAATGTTTCGACCACAAGAGGCAAAATATATATACCACATGACACACATAAATTTTCCATAATTTCAACATCAGAATGACATTCAACAACATATAAAATGATGATGATAATAAGATGGATGGTGAAAGTAAAGGATGAAAATAATGCCAATGGGACTAATGGTATTTTGAGATTTGAATATACTTTCTAGAGCTTATATATATTAAATATTTGTTTTAAAAAAACTAAAAAAATATAATCAAAATTTTAAAATTAAAAAAATATTTAAATTATGAAAACTAAAAATAATATAAAACTTGAAAATGCTATTAGGACAACTATAATCAATGTTGAGTCAAAGTAAAATGATAGCCTTTGATGCCAAAGCTTGGATTCTTCAGTTGAGGCAACATAGGCTGAGTGTGAGTCACTTGGCCAATTTACTTCAAAGCATTTATCAGTCATAGTGACTGACATGAGGCTTGATCCATTTGGATTAGCA
>NW_024403625.1:7500-8927 GCF_007990345.1 Gossypium hirsutum | reverse complement strand
GCAGATAGCATTCATTCAATCCGTGAAAAGCAAACGCGCAGCTGCACAAAATGTCAGACATGGCATCTAGACATGGCATCACGTGTTGTAGGCAGTAATCTAACAGTTGACAGACATTAGTAAAATTAGCCATAACGACACTAATAACACATGAGAAAGAGAAGAAACTTTCAGTGTTGGTACTAAGCAGTTGCAGACATTGAAACCTCAGTGAATATAACAATGGCAGTAAAGTACACAACACTCATAGAATGGATATGAAAACGAAAGACATACCCTTTTCGTCATGGGCCATGAAACATCAGTAAAACACCATAACCTACAGCAAACGTGATGGAGAGAAAAGAGCACAGCACCACGGAAAAAGTAGGTAAACCAGGAATTCAACGAACCACCGTTCATCGGCCGCCACAATCACCATGCGGCTCCTCCGAATATAACAGGTACTGACCAAAGGACTAATTACAGTGCAAATTGGGCTGACGGATCCTATAGCTATCGTAGAGAATGAAACACTTATAAATCTTAAGAGAATTTCATACAGAAACAGTTTAAAGGAATGAAAAATAAAAGAAAAAGGAAAACATTTTGATTTGAATCGTTGTGTAGAGTTGGGATTAGAGGCGGGATTTGAAAGGTGCGTGGTGAGATCAATTGAAACGGTGAGTTTTGAATAATTAATTCATCATCAATTTATGTTTTTTAACTTGGAAAACTTTGAAAGGCTATAACTTTTGGCTCGGTTGTCCGATTGAGACGATTTTTTTTTGATTTCGAATAACTTTTCGAGATCTACGCGCTGGCAAACTGCCAAAGGCGGTTTGCAGAAGTTTTCGTCGAAAAAGATCCTTTTTCGCCTCTAAATTTTGATTTTTTCGGTTTAAAATTGAATTTTAAAACATTCAAATCATTAATTTCCTTATTTTTTTTGAAGTAAACACAAAATTTTTTTTACAGAATTGTTGTATTATTTTTTCTGATTTGACACGTGTATGGAATAGGTCCGATAAATCGTTAGAACATAAGTAATATAATTAAGATAATAATAGTATTTTTATAATATGTCAATTAATTAGTTTAGTTTAGTTGGTTTAGATGTTTGCTCTTTTCCCTTAGGTCCTTGGTTCGAATCTTCTTGCCAATAAAATTGAATCTTTTTTGTACTTGTTGCATTTATTTTTTTAATCAATTAACTCTTCAATATTACATTAATATATATTATTAGTATAATAGTATAGACGGATTGACAATTTGAGCTACAATATTATGAATATTAATTACAATACATAATTTAAGTTACATATTAAAGTAATACATTAATCTACACGCACATAATACAACAAATTACTTGGACCGATTCAAACTTGTTGAAAGCGTCACATTCTCTTCTAACGCACTGGCCCAAAATGGTAATATCCATCCTTTTT
>NW_024403624.1:0-8933 GCF_007990345.1 Gossypium hirsutum | reverse complement strand
AATGTCTCAAGTTGTGTTAATAGCTCTACCAATGCAATCTATTTATAGGAAGAGAAGGTAGAACACTTATTAAGTTGTAGTGGACAACACACCCTAGTATTCCTATTAGGGTTGTCGCCCTTCATGTCCATGAGGGTTTTTTGGGCTTTTTTCATATTGGGCCCCCAATTACAAGTACTTCTTGGGCTTTTTGACCAATACCCTGTAATAAGATCAACCCGATTCAATTTTTCTATTTTCTTAAAATAAAATTAATATTATATATAAAATAATTTTTCCCCAGAAAAATTTTGACGATTTAACCCTAGTAAAAATTTGACGATTTTTCCCTAATAAAATTTCGAGAAAATATGGTCAATATCACACAACTCAAATTCACTATGACCAAAGATTTATTTTCATTTTCGGGCTTCAAAATAGTCCACAAACATAAACTCATTCTTCAATTATTTTTTAAGTAATCCAACAGGATTGCAAATAGATCATTTCAATTTCTATTTTTGGAAACCCACAACCATTTCCAAATGATTCTATTTCTTCATTTCGGAGAAAACCATAATCATTTCTGAATGTTTCTCAATTTTCTTTCATATTCATTCTGTCATTTATATTCAAACATGCAATTCATTTTTGGTTTCAATGAGCTAGCGGACGGGCCGATTGGACATATGTAGTTGAGGCTCAAATGATTTATAATTAAGTTCTGAATTTTCACTTATTAATTTATAAACTCATTTAGTAACGAAGTCATTCCACCATTGTATCGTGACTGAGCTCTCCCCAACGACATATTATTATGAAAGTAACTACTCAATGCTCGTCCAATGACTTTTTCATAAGTGTGTTATCCTCTTAGGATATTTGTAACACCCCAAATAGAGTCTAGGAGTTTTAAGGGTATTTTAAGAATTTTGACCTATATGAGCTCAGAATTTCGTAAAGTTGGTATCTTAACTGTCAAATCAATTTTTGAAAAAGTGTTCTAGAAAACCCTTAATTTTGAGAAAGTACTGATTTGTAAAAAAGTAAAAATAGTAGGCATTTATGTTGTAGTTTTACCATTTTGTAAAATTGAACCTATTTCTTCCATCAACATGTTTTTCATGTTTGTTTCTTTTTCCTTTCAAACTTGTGCCGCCCCTTGCCATATCCTTAGCTATTCCACTGATTTTTATTCCTAAACCATAATCCATTGATTTTCTATCATTCCTAAGTCATCTACCATAAAAAATCCCCAAGAAAAACACCTAAAACTCCATAGATTTCATCTTCTTCTTCAAATTAAGTTTAGATATACAAAAACTCGTTCATCTTTACAAAGTAATGTGAATCCTAGAGTTCTCAATATCGTCTATAAATGAATATTAGCTCAATAGCATATTTAATAAAGTTCAAATCGAGTATACGTGGATTTCGAGATTTGAACAAACTGTTCAATACCATTTTTCAATTTTTAGCATGATAGAGTTAAACTTATCTTAAAGTTCGTCAATATTTTCAGTTTAATGAATTTGTGAATTGCCTAAAAGATGTTGAAAATTAAACATGAATCAGTAGATTGTCTAGTTTGAAAGTGGCGAATTAGGCGTAGATGATTAAGTAAATGAACAGAATTGATGTTAATAAAAAGGTTGAGTATAGATCAAGATATGGTATTAAAGTTGGTTATGAATAGTTAAGTTACATAGGAACTGGCTTGAGCTTGGTTAAGTTGGTTTGAGTGGATTCTTGGTTGATATTTGAAAATGGTTTAGTTGAGCTTTCAGTTTTCGACTAAAGCATAAAGTGGTGAGTATATGGATTTGCTACTCATAAACATGAGTCATGTGTTGATTGGGAATTTAGATGTAGCCTAAACCCCTACTCTAAGTTCTGAGCGTAAGTTTTCTTGAATCTACAATTATCATGTGGTTATGTATTGTGCATGAAATGTGATAAGTGATTATGTCGATTGTTCTGTAAAGTGCAATTATATACATGAAATAAATGTGAAATATATATAATGATTATGCTAGTGTTTTACAAAGATACTAATATGCAGTGATAATGCACGAATAATCACTAAGTAATATGTGTTGTTTTCGGATATTTTGGCCTTGTGATATTAGAACCATTGGATATAGTTGACATGTCATAGGATTGTAAGTACTCACTTATATGTATATGTGGTTTTGGGCATTGAGGCCCTAGGACATGTTTGGAGAGAGAAGAGAAAGTAAGTTCTATCAACGAGACAGTGAGGGGAAATAAGGAGAGTGCTAGCTATCACTTCACTTTTGGGGAATTTGACTCTACGAGTCATGTGTGTAAGAAGATCGTGTATCCAATGTGTGATGATAGAGCTCACTAATGTTCATAATCCAAGTGCATCTTATCTATTTATGTAATGTGTGGAACATTCATGCTTGAATAGTATATACTTGTATGGGAATGAACATAGATGAGCATGATTAATACTATATGATTCAGACTATGAATAGGTACTTGTGAGTAATTATTGGTTATGTTACATGATGACATGTTTGCGTCATAGAACCTGCATCACTAAGCTGTTAAAGCTCACCCACTCATTTCAACATATACAGATCGGTGACATACGGTATGGGCGGTGTGGTTTCTAAGAAAGTGATCAAGGAAGTTTGGTTATTCTTCGTAGGTGCTTTATTATTTTATATTTAGGGAAAAACAATGTGGTAACTATTATAGTTCGTTGATTTCTGAACAAAGACTTAGTTTGAATAATCATGTTACTATGGCTTAGGATTAGTCATCGATATTGGCATGATGATAATGTTTAAACTCGATTTGGAATTTGTACTGTTAATTAAGTCGTATGAATGATACTTAACTTAGTACTGATGCATTGTTTTATACCTATTTGAGATGAATATTTCTTTCTATGTTGTATTTTAGCTCTAGTAGTAGAGGTATCGATATTGGCTGAAAATAGATACTTCTGTAAATTAATGTATAGGAAATAGAATAGAGATTTGGAATCGATACTTTGCTCGAGTATCGATACTGGGAAGAAATATCAATATTGGTTCGATGGTACCGATAATTTTTTACAGTGGCATTTAATCGAGAAATAGTATGCTCATTTGGTATCATTTTTCCAAATGGTATCAATACCACTAAGGAAATTATCGATACATAGATATCAGCATCGATACCTATGGACATTTATAAAATTTACTAAATAGCCTATGCATGATTTGGTTGTATCTATGACGAAAACGAATATTGCATGTACATATTAAAGTACTATGGACATATAAAATTGTTTGATAACAAAAGATGATTGATTACTTGAATCTAGTTTCATTTTATGAAAATGAAACGAGACGGTGGTGGCATCCGATTGGCTAGCGACAACCGGGTATAAGGTGTACATTAGTGGATCAAAGCTAGGTTCAATAACCCAGACTAGGATTGTTGTGTGTTGGATTCGAAATCACGAGTCTAAATCTCTGTTTTCTTGATATTGGTGATGTAACTATGATTGAGTGGTATGGAATTGTTTGAAAATTCTGATTGAATTGCATGAGATATCCCTGTTTGTGATGCATGTAGGGTAGGAACGAAAACACATTGTCTAAAACTCTAAATTTTGTTTGCAAGAACGAGACTTGGATCATTCCTGCTACTCACACTATTATTTGTTTAGGTGCTAGATTAATTATATATGCCTCCTAGACGTGTTAACGTGAGAGCTAGTGCTCAAAGGATGGTACATCCCCGGCACCTCTTATGTGCCACATAGAGTGAACATACTTAATGAGGTTGTAGTCCCCCAAATGGAAGCTATGATAGGAGCGTTCAGTGGATTGTTCGTGCTAACATTGCACCTACACCTGTCAATCCTGCACCAGTTAATTGAGGGTTGGCACTTGAACGTCTCGAGCGTTGGGTGTAAAGAGTTCTAGAGTAAAGGTACTGATCCAACTATAGCTAAGTACTGTTGGAGGGATTGAAAGGATCCTCAAACAGATATCCTGTTCTGACGAGGAAAGTTGGTTGTGCAGTGTCTTTACTCGACGGTGAGGCTCATCATTGGTGGAATACAGTTAGGAGAGGTACTGTTACTAATAGATTGACTTGGAACTATTTCTTGAGGCTTTTAAAAGGAAGTATATGGGTGAACAGTATATGGAGGCTCGTAAGCGTGAATCTTTGGACTTGATTCAGGGCGATTTATCTATGACTAATTATGAGACAAAGTTCCTGCAACTTAGTTAGTACGCTCCTAAGATGGTTCTTTTTGAGAGGGACCATTGTAAGAGGTTCTATTTGGGTTAAACCACGAGATTCAGGTTTATTTGGTAGCTCAGCCTATAAAGATGTTTGATGAGTTGGTTGAGAGAGCTAAGGCTGGAAGGAGACCTTAGTTGAGTCATCTTGTTCTATGGTTACTAATTCTGGCAAGAGAGCTTCTAATAGTGCATCGGGTCGATCGTCTAAGAGAGGGCATGGCAGTTATGTCTTTAGTAGAGGTGCGAGACATGGAACTTGATCGAGTCAATCTAAGTAGCAGAGTAGTACTGTGGTTAGTGCTAGTGGTTCAGCGGGTAGTTGTGGATGGTCGCTTTGTGCACAATGTGAGCGTAGGCGTTCTAGAGAGTGTCTTAAGTTGACTAGGATGTTTCAAATAAGGGTCAAGGAACATTTCCTGAGGGATTGTCCACTTGGGGTAAGGTTCACTGGCTTAGAGTTCGACGCCTGTTACTGCACCTGCTAGAGGCCGTGGTCGCGGTAGAGGTACTGGGATACCGGTGGGCAGCGGATTGTTACTATACTGCTGCTACATAGGTTGAGTTTGGAGTCCAACTCGAGTTTATGCATTAAGAAGTGGGAGGATCAGATCCGATGGATGTTATCGCAAGTACATTTACTTTGTAGTCTATTACGTTTTTTCTTTAGTTGATTCTGGATCGACGCATTCATATATCTTGAGTGAACTGGTATCGAAGTTAGAGATCCCTGTTGAGACTATTAGTTGGGTATGACTGTTATTAGTTCACTTGGTGATAATGTTGTAGTGAATAAATTTTATCGTAAATGTCCTCTTATAATTCAAGGACATGTCTTCTCTGTTGACCTTATGGAATTGTCGTTTTATGGATTTGATGTGATACTTGGTATGGATTAGTTAACTAAATATAAGGCTAGGGTAGATTTGAGACTACGCGAATTACCTTGAAAGATAGTGATGGTTTGGAAATGGTTGTAGTGGGTGAAAGACCAGGTTTTCTGTCTAACGTGGTTTGGCTATGAAAGCTGAGAAGTTGATGGGTAAAGGATTGAGGCTTATTTGGCTTATGTGATGAATTTGTTTGTAAGGAGTTAAGAGTTCAGGATATTTGCACTGTTAGGGATTTTTTTGATGTGTTCCAAAAGAGCTACCTGGTTTGCCACTAGATCGAGAAGTAGAGTTTAAAATTGAGCTTTGTCCTGGTACTACACCAATGTCCATTGTGCCCTATCGTATGACACCAAAATAGCTCAAGAAGTTAAAGATTCAGTTGTAAAAGTTGTTGAATAGGGGGCTTATTTGGCCGAGTGTATCTCCGTGGGGTGCATCAGTTTGTTTGTAAAAACAAGGATGGTATGATGAAGATGTGTATTGATTATAAACAATTGAACAAGTTAACTATTAAAAGTCAGTATCCTTTGCCTCTAATTGATGACTTGTTTGATTAGTTTAGAGGTGCAATGCTATTTTCGAAGATTGATCTTAGATCTGGGTATTATCAATTAAAGGTGAAGGAGGCTGATGTATTGAAAATTACTTTAGGACTCGATATGGGCATTATGAATTCTTGGTGGTGTCGTTTGGATTAACTAATGCTCTTACCGTGTTAATGGATTTGATGAATCGTGTGTTTCATTCGTATTTGGATCAGTTTGTAGTTGTCTTTATAGATGATATTTTGGTGTATTCTGGTTCTGAAGAGGATCACGACGAGCACTTAAGGGTTGTTTTGCAGATTCTTCGAGATAAGCAGTTGTACGCAAAGTTAAGTAAGTGTGAATTTTGGCTTAGGGAAGTGGTGTTCTAGGTCATGTTGTATCGACAGAAGGGATTCGAGTGGATCCCAAGAAGATAGAGGTGATTTTGGAATAGAAGCCGCTTAGGAGTGTTGCTGAAGTTAGGAGTTCTTGGGTTTAGTTGGTTACTATGGTAGGTTCGTTGAAGGGTTTTCTCTTATTGCTGCACCCTTAACGAAACTAATTCGGAAGGATATGGTGTTCCAATGGACTAATGAAAGGCAAAAGAGTTTTGATCAACTTAAGGAAATTTTGACTAAAGCGCCAGTGTTGATGATCTTTTGTTTGGATCAATACGAATATCTTTAGTCCACAATACATGTTCTATAAATCTTGCTTCTAGGAGTTAGTATCCGCAGTAGGTACATTTGCATACAACTACTTTTCTCGTAAAGTCTTCAGTACAGATCTCAGATGTTGGTCAAGTTTATTTTTGTTCTTCGAGTAAATCAATATGTCATCAATATGGAACAACATATATCTATTATTTGCAGTAGCTTTGTTCAACTTTCTGTGACCAATACGAAATCTCAGTTTTATATTTCTTTTTCACAATTAGAACCGAAGCATCCAAAGGTGACACACTAAATTGAATGAACTCTTGGTTTAATAGCTCTTGCAACTGAGACTTCAATTCTTTCGATATTGTCGGTGCTATTTATATTGTGTAATAGATATTGAAGCAGTTTCCAGTGCTAATTCAATAACAAATTCAACTTTTCTTCTCGGGAAAAAACTCTGAAAAATCTTCATAATATTGAGACCTATCATCTCGATCATTAATCGATTTACTCTTCTCTTATCACAATACAATCCATTTCTTTTTACAGTTCTATCATTTCATAACAAGTTAATCAATCTATATCAGGAATAATATAAAAATTTAAGGAAATGTACTAGTAATGACATCAAGAACAATAACCTCTCCATGATCTTGAATAACATAAGCCTTGACAACAACCTGAGCTTCAGATCTAATAATCATATCTTTAATCGTTGTTTCACTGTCCCCCACGCTACCATTATATTCCCGATCGTCTAGTTTTCTAAGGAGTGGTCATAGATTTCATACTTTGTTTATTGTTTCCAATGTTCCTAAGAATCGCATAAATACAAGCCTCATTCTTTAGTCAAGACTCGTTTCGATGAGTTTTCCACTATGAATACAAACCGATCTATCTATTCTGCGAACACTGTCAACACTAGCCATTGATGTGGTCGGGGATCTCAATTAACTTGATTTCGTCTTATCTTTTTGAAAACTTGGCGAAAAAGTGACATGATTATAAACATCTTTTCATTTCTTTAATGGAGGAGTCGAAAATGATCTAACTGTACTCTATTTACTAGAATCTCAAAGTCTCAACTTGGTTTGTTCCCTTTCACTGCATACATCTTCCATTTCTGTGATCATAAATATAAAATTACAAATTCTTTCAATTTCATAGCTCTCACTATCATTTGTATGTCTTTGTTTAAACCCCATTCAAAATGAGTGCACATTTCAACTTCAGTCGATACAATATCTCTGGTATATTTACTGAGTCGATAAATTCTCATTCATTCTTTGCCATAGACATTATTCTATATTTCAACCATAGAAATTCGTCGTACTTCTTATCTAGGTACAATTTGCTGGTGTACTTTTGAATTTAATTGGAAGAAATTACAATTTACTCTATCTTTAAGAACAACTGTTGTCAAAATCATTCATCTTTGATAAGCTTCATATTTCAAAATGACATAACATTCCAAACTATCTTCAGAAGAACATACTATTCATAAAAAAATCACTGAGTATTTTCAAGTAATATTCAATTCTGACTAGATCATCATATGGTTGTGTGGCACCAAAATCTGTCATTTAAGAGCTTGTATCAAAATCAACCATAAGGTAACTTCCAAAATACATTTTGACAACTTTAAACCTATTTAAAACATCTCAAAGCCAAACCAAAACATGTCATATAACATCCTACTAATGCCTAACCAATATGCCATAATGACATCATCACAAACAAGAGTTTCAAAACATTTCAAATCATTCAACTTGTTTAGTACCATCCATGCCATAACTCAATATTTCCATTTCATATTCTAAGTTAAATCATTTGACATTCCAACTTTAATAACAATCCAAAAGTTTACCATCCATCTATCACAAATATAATTTATCTCAATACCAATATTCACACATTGTTCAACATTCACTATCATTATTATACTTAAGCATTCTATCATCAGCATGAACATATGCACATATTCATTTCAAAGCTTATATACATATTATATAAGCACCTCAAGCTCAAGCATGATATATGAACCTTAATCTCCATTACTCAATGAAACATTTACACTATTCAATGCCTATATGCATTGTAACACCCCCACGCCCGAAACCGTCACCGGAGTCAAGCTTGAGGTGTTACTAAACTTATCTTACCTTTTAAACAACTCTAAACCACTTATTTTAATTTTTGGAATAAACTATTTTTCTGCGTCATGGTTGCTTAAAAATTAATTTCTCGAGTTTCAAAACTCAAAATTAAGATCCGTAAATTTTTCCTAAAACTAGACTCATATATCTATCTACTAATTTTTTTCTAGAATTTTGACTTGGCCAATTAGTACAGTTTATTAGTTAAAGTTTCCCGTGTTTCAAAACTCAACTACTCTGACCTCTTCTTACTACGATCCATGTTTCTTCCTGTAAAAAATTCATATGATTAAGCCGTTTGTTTCTCTCAAAACTAGATTCAACAAGGATTCTAACCATATAAATTACACCTTCTAATTAGTTTTGTACAATTCTTACTACGATCCATGTTTCTTCCTGTAAAAAAATTCATATGATTAAGCCGTTTGTTTCTCTCAAAACTAGATTC
>NW_024403623.1:0-9000 GCF_007990345.1 Gossypium hirsutum | reverse complement strand
TCTTAGCTTATTTGATGATGGTAGTTTACTCGCTGAACTTCAAGTTAAGCCGAGGTGGATTGAATAGATTAAAGGTAGGCAGTTGAAGGATGAGTCACTGGGTTCTCATTTCCGACAGATTGATAATGGGTAAACTTTAGATTTTGGGCTAAATAGCGAAGGGGTACTTTGTTTCTGTGGGAGAGTCTGTGTACTGAAGGATACTGATTTGAGGCAATCTATACTACAAGAGGCGTATAGTAGTCCTTACTGTAACACCCCGAACCCGAGACCGACACCGGAGTCGGACACGAGATGTTAACAAACTTTGAAAAAAATTTTTTCCAGACACTGCCCAGTCTGAGTACTAGTCGCTTCAAAAATCATATCTTGAGTTTCACAACTCAAAAATCAGTTTTGTGATTTTTCCCTGAAACTAGACTCATGTCCCCACCTATGGATTTTTTTCTATAATTTTTGGTTGGGCCAACTAGTACAGTTTATTAGTCAAAGTCTCCCATGTTACAGGGGTCGACTACACTGACCTTTTCCCATTACGACTGGGATATCTCTCTGCACAGAGCTTCAATACTGATACCGTTTGTTTCTATGGAAACTAGACTCAGAGAGGAATCCATACATATATGGTATGACCCCTAATTATCTCTGGTCAATTTATAGTGAATTTCCAAAGGCGGAACAGTGAATCCAGAAACTGTTCTGGCCCTGTTCCACAAGAACCGGAATATCTCTTTCTGTACTGTTCCTATAATTGTTTCGTTACTTCCATATGAAAGTAGATTCATCAAGGTTTGATTACATAATTTATTCACTATTTAATTCCACTCCTACGAATTTATGTGATTTTTCAATTCTACACCACTGTTGCTGTCAAAATCTGTTTTCAAGATAAACTTTACCTATTTTGTGGTCACCATGGACCAACTAGGATTTTGCCCTACATAGGTCCACATGTGATCATATTTAGCCATTCCAATGGCTGATCATTAGCCCAACACTTCCATTTCAAACCATAGTCACATCATGAAACCATATATATACATACATACACACAAATGGTCTAATGCCATACTCCACTTTTACAAGCCATTTTCGCATGGCTTTACACACATACATCACAAAAGAACTTAAACAATAGGGGGTAGTCCTATACATGCCATATCCAGAGTTCAACTAAAGGAGTACCAAAAGAGCTTGATAGTGTAGATGACTTCGACTTTGCTGATCCCGAATCCGATAGCTAACGAACAAAATCTATAAAACAGAGAGCCAAAGCAACCGGGTAAGCATTTAAAGCTTAGTAAGTCTCAAGTAATGAAATCGGCTTTGACTACAGTATTATATTCACATAGTTAACTACATCACTTTATTAACACACATTCTCATACTCATACTTACTTCACACTTCACCCACATAGGTACACAAGGTATCAACCTTTATAAAAGCCGAGAATTCGTTAGCCGATCGCACGAATACCATTTAAAACAAACCGACTTTCCAATGCACATGCAAACATACCTTATCATTCGGGTTGGTCAAGCATAATTATTAAATTAGTTACAGCACAAAATGCTCACATTCAACCCAAGTTTCTTCGGTATTTAACCGAATGCAACCGCAAACACATTTGCCTTCGGGTCTTAGCCCGGACATATCAACTCGCATAATTGCCTTCGGGTCTTAGCCCGGATATATCATCTCGCATAATTGCCTTCGGGTTTTAGCCCGGATATATCATCTCGCAAAATTGCCTTCGGGTCATAGCCCGGATATATTATCTCGCATAATTGCCTTCGGGTCATAGCCCGGATATATCAACTCGCATAATTGCCTTCGGGTCTTAGCCCGGATATATCAACTCGCATAATTGCCTTCGGGTCATAGCCCGGATATATTCCAATGCTCATGCACACATATATCAATAATCATAACACATCCATATCATTTCTTCGTTACTAAGGCTCAAACACAAAACATTTATTAAATCTTTCAATTTCGGCTCAATAGCCACACACAAAGAGCATGATTTCAATTGGCTTTATAACATAGTCTCTATGCACATTCGACTATCCGTCATAATATGACTAACCATTTCAATATAATTCAAGTAGGGTCATTACTCGAAGACTTACCTCAAATGTCGTCGAACGACTTCAACGGCTATTCAATTACTTTTTCCTTCCCTTTATCGGATCTAGTTCCCTTTGCTCTTGAGCTTAAGTTCAACAAAAATTAAAATAGTCATTAATCGACTATTCAAATATTACTTTCCGAATAATATTATATATATTGATCCGACTTTCACACACATAGATTATAGCAAGCTTTATATTAATCAATAAATAATTCATCGGCAAACTTTCATTAATGTTTACAACAAAATCACATATTCACTACGAGCTGTTTTCCTGAGCAGTAGTTACTAAATTACTTATAACTGGAGCTACTAAACTCCAAATCACTTGCCGTTAATTTTCCCTGAATATAGACTCGTATATCTTCCATCCATAAATTTTTCAGAATTTTAGGCTTGGCCAATCAATACCAGATTTTTCTTAAAGTTTCCCCTATTTCACTGTTTGACTATTCTGACCACTCTTCACTACGAATCCAATTTCTCACTTTACAGAATTCCAAATGTGTTGTATTTAATCTCATTTGAAACTAGACTCATTAAGGAGTCTAAGCATATAAATTTTATCTTATAATCATTTTTGTACAATTTATAATGATTTTCTAAAAACAGAACAGGGAATCCAGCAGTCATTTTGACTCAGCCCCATAATACTTCAAATATCTCTAGATCGGTAACTCCTTTGTTTCTATAGTTTCTTTTGTAAGAAAATAGACCCTTGAAGCTTTAATGACATAATTCACTCAGCTTCTAATTCAACTCCTACAAATTATGGCGATTTTCGAAAATCACCTTACTACTGCTGTCCCAAGTAGAGTACTACCAATTCACCATATATCAACCATTTCATATAGGTTTCTTCTAAACTAATAATAACCGAACCATTTAGTCAAGCTTAAGGCTGATTCTATTTTGTTCATGTTAAGGTCACACCTCCCTTAAAAGAAATTCCAGCCTTCTTAACTTTAATTAGCTACTACCCATTCTTTAAACATTAAACACAATGCACTTAACAATTAAACCTCTATACCGAATTTGCTCACACAATAGTCCTTGACCGAAAGTTCTTAGACTCTAGCTACCCTAATGTCATTCCTTGAAGCACATCCGAATACATATATTTTTCTTTCTCTCTAAACTAGATTCGGCAACCCCATAAGCCATATTAACCTTAACTTTCAAGCTAGAACACTTAACAATTTAACACATCCAACCTAACTATCCATCTAATGTCATCAAAACTTCTACTAAAAATTTTAAGCTCCTAGGCCGAAATTCAACCCTCATAATAACCTAACTTCAATCCAAGATTCAAGTAGCTTTTAAACCAAACCTCCAAATTATGCATACATTTTCAAGAGTGGCATAAAACATACCTTTTTGTATCAAAACACCTTAGCCGAAATTCAACAAGAGTTTTTCTTCTTTCTTTCTTCTAGTTTCGGCAATGGAGGAGTAAGGATGAGTCACTTTGGTTTCTCCTCCCACTTCTCATTATATTATTTCCTTCCATACTATAATTCCTTTAATATCAATTATTAAATCCTTTGTTAATACAAAATTATTTTAATTTTTGAATTAGTGGAGCATATTCCTTCCTTGGCCGGCCACCATGTTTATCATGGGTAAATTGACATGCAAAACCCCTCCTTTCAATGCATGTACTATTAGACCATTGTAAAATTAACCTCTCACTTTCCAACAAAGTTTCATATAAGTCCATATAAATAAATTCACATAAAGATGATCAAATTAATGCATGAGACTTTCACACATGCATTTACTCACTTCATAAACACAGAATATAACTTTTAATTTTTTCTTAACTCGGTTTTGTGGTCCGAAACCACTTCCCGACTAGGGTCAATTTAGGGCTGTCACAGTATAAGTATAAAATTTTTAAAAGGTATTAAATTTTAAGGTTTTTTTTGCAATTACTTGAAATTTAAATAATATTTTTATAATATTTTTCAATTTGAAATATTATTAAAAATTTTAAAATTTATAATTATATATTTGGTACCCACACGGCCTAGCCAAAAACCCACTCGCCTGTGTGGCATACTTGTGTGGCATACCCGTGGGCCCACACGCCCAACTTGGCCTAGCCTGTGTGGCCCACACGACCACATGGTCGTGTCGTGCACACATCCATGCCCTCGTCGACCACACAACTGTGTCTTGCACACGGCCAACCACATGGCCAAGCACACGCCCGTATGGCGTTAATAGACTATTTTTTTTACTTTTGCCGAAGCTCGATTTTTTGCATTTTGGAACATACTTGGTCTAGTTTGATGCGAGAACACACTCGAAATCACCAGAACCTAAAATCGATATAAAAAATTCCCAGCATCAGTCTAAATTCACGATTAAACCAGGCTAACAAAACTAACAATGGTGAAATCTGACTGTTCAGCGCTTACCTGATTCCCCGAACGATTTCGCTTACTATTCTGCAAGAGAAGAACTTCGCACCCTACGATTCTCTACTGCCAAAAACACCAATTCAATACTAACAGAAAAGACAACATTGCTCAAAATGACTTAAAAGGAAAAACTCCCTATTCAAACAAAAATATTACCACCACTTACCAACACGTACGAACACCGTGAACTGAAAAACTAAAATTTTAAAGAATAAAAGAGGATTCAGATTAAAGAGAAAATAACAGAAGAGGAGAATAGGGGATGAAGCAAAAAGGACGTCAGAAATTTGGAAAGAAGGAAGAGAGCTGAAATTTGAAAAAAAAAATATAATTAAATCTAATAATATCTACATTAACCTTCCACTAACCCACTAACTCTCAACTTTATCAGAATTTGTGTTCAACCGAAACTTTAACAGGCAACCGAGCAAAACTAAACTCTCTCGCTCACGCAAGAGTTCAAACATAGAACCTCTAACATAACCAACCCCTTACCACTCGAACCAGCAAACTTATTATAATATGAATTAACAAACAGTTTTATACAAACCCACTCAACAAGGGTAAGGTTAGAATCAAAAAAACAACAAAATTTGCTAAAGGGAGAACTTGAACCTAAAACCTCATATACACCCTCAGAACACTTAACCACTGAAGTAGATACACATTTGTGTCAGAATTCACAGATACATAAATAAATTTATCAGGGCGTTACATTTGGGGTTAGAATTTTTGAGGTTTGTAGTGAGGGTTAGAGGGTAGGTTGAACAATTGGGTTCATTTTAATGCAAGGATTAAGGATTGATATCCTTTTCTTTTATTCAAAAAGGAAACCTTATTTTGAATTTACATTCAATTTAATTTTATGTAAAACTTATTTCATATTATTTAAATTGGACTGTCTATGTGTGCGCATAAAGCATGTGCCACGGGGCTAAAACTTTAATCTCGCAATCCGTGCGGCCTTGGGCGATTTCTTCGCTTCAAATGCACCTAAGTCAACTTAACTCTCGCAAAGTGAGAATTCTTAATAGAAATTCTTCAATGCATCGAAAATAAGTGAAAGTAACTCAAAGACAAGAAAGCTCGAAAAAATAAATAGTCACAACAAAGTTAAAGCACTCCAAGTGTTTGAGTAAATGTTCTCAAATAGTATTCTCTTACTAATGAATAGATACAATGAGAAGATTACAAATAAAGGAAGGCCCTCTACTTATAGTCTCTTTAAGTTTAGCATTATGGAACTCTTACAGTTCCTTTTTCAATGCCTACATATGCTCTTCTAATGAGATATCGAGGTCACGAAGATCTCAGTTCTAATGGTCCATTAGAGGAGGGGGTCTGAGGGGCTAGTTCAATAGATTATATGGCTAACTATTACGGAAAAACTGAAATATCTCTTCCTCTTAGATTGAACGATCGAATCTTACAGGATCCATACCAACCCATTTCTAGCATTCTTATGGTCTAACAAATGTTAATATTCCTATTATTCTTGATACAACCCTTGCAACTTTAAAAGTTGGGTTTCAATGAGCCTCATTTTTTCTTGAATCTCAATAAATTTTTGGGAGCTTAACTAAGGGTTTTGAGAAGTATGGTCGTTGGTGGGGCACTAGCATTGCTTTGGTAGGGTTGAGAATACCACCATGGTGGTGGTGGTAGGTATTGGTAGAGGATGTCTTTAGTGGAGGTAGGTAAGAGTATTGGGTTTTCTGTTGTTGTTAGTCTAGGTTAATGGGCGGTTGAGTGGTTTAAAGCAGTTGTTAGATCGTGGTTGGGTCGAAGGGAGTTTTTGGTTTTGGTTGGTTGCAATTTCAGGGATTATAGTAGAAGAATGAGCCATAATGGTTCGGTCCAAACTCAACGCACTAATTATTGATACGAGTTAACAACAGAGAAGAGAGGACGGTGGAGGGGAGTGTCAGTTCACCTGTGACAAGAGGAGTGCTAGTGTTAGGTAGGAAGAGAATGAGAAGATTGCTTAAGGTTGTTGAGTAAAAAGAGCTAATCCCTAGTCCTTTTGTGTAGTTAGGGTTATATTAGGGGTCACCCCTTGTCTTGCAGTGCCACGTAAACGATATTACCATGTCCTGCATGGTTGTGCGGGCTTGCCAAGAGGCAAGACCATTGCAGGTCAATTATTGTCATAAAGTGTACTATATGGTCCCAACTAGGGTTGCGCAGTAAGCTGTCTTTAAGCTAGCTTAAACAGGATTCATGGAGAGTTGGCTGCGAACAGTCCTGCATGAAGGGTTGCTTATAGTCTGATCCTCGCAATGGCTATATACAGGTTGCTCTTAGAGGAGGGTCATCTTTAGACTATCCAATAGTGTCGTGCTACGGTGAGAGTATAATAATTATTAAATATAATTAAAAAATTAAATGTTGAAAATTTTTTTTCATTTGAAACAAAAATTCAATAATTTATCAAACACATTGTAGTATTGAAGATTTAAATTTTTTTATTAAATTAAAAAATAATTTAATTATATATAATTATTATTTATGAGATAATTATTAAAATCAAAAGTCCATATTTAATTGCTTAAATTTGATAAATCTTGTGGAAGTTAAGTATGGGTGGGTCCGACCCCAGTTGCAGAGCCAGCTGAAAAAGTGGAATAATATAATGAAAAGAAAGAAGACTTCCGTCCCTTCTCAGCATCTTTTTATTCTGTTTAAATAAATAAATAAATAAATAAATGGAAATAAATTGAGCATTTATTTTATTAACAAATATTTCAAATATTAAACCTTACAAAAACACAAATTAATTTATACCAAAACTCATTAACATCTAAAATATATTTTAAAGCTTTATTTTATTTTAAACATGTTTAGATGTATGTTTAATTGTATAAATTGTAATTATACAATTACATAATTTATATTTTTAAAAAATATTAATTACCATAAAAATATTAGTATGATAAAAATAATTTTTAAATAAGTAAAAAAGAAAATTAAAATCAAATCATCATACGATTATTAATAAAAGTAACAAGAAAAATAAACATCATATACAATTTTATCTAATCGTTAGGTTTTTCCCTTTTTAATATTTAACATGTACTTTTTATCATCTTAATTTGCATTATTAAGATAATCAAAATCTCTTTCTTCCATTTATTTTTACAAGTACGGATCATCTCAATTCAACCTGTAATTGAAGTTATAAAATATGCAACATGCTACTATAATCTAATCTTGCTTTTTATGCTATAAGAAGGTGATGTTGTTAATATGAAACTATTTTCTTAGAACAACAAATGTCTTCTCAACCACATTTGAAGTTTTAAATGTTCTAAATTAAAGAGTTCATGAGCTATCTATGGTGTTTGTGTCTAGTATTATGCTCTCAAATAGTATCATACTCCACAATATGATGCAATAAAATATTTTCTATTTGCATAATTAACATCAATCTTAAAATATTTAAACTTGCAGTCCAAATAGTCTCCGTCTTTAATTTTATGTTATGATAATTGTTTAGGTAAGTTTTTGAAAAACTAAATTATTATTAATACGCAGTATTAGGATTTTTAAAACATAACAGAATATTAGAAAATTTATTTAAATAATTTTTGTCTGTTTGAATCCCTTGAGTTTATAAGGTATTTTTTTTAATTTAAGAAATTATATTTTTATATAATAATTTTAATTTTTTCACTTATTTAAAGATAAACAATTCTATAACATAAAAATAAAAAAATATTTGATTCAAATTATTATTATTTTTAATTTATTAACCAGGAATCATGTTAATTGAATAAGTCTTAAGAAAAAAAATTTAAATCGAATGTATTGAGAGATTTTTCTATTCCTTTATTATTAAATAGATTAATTTAGTCCTTATACTATTAAAAAGTTAAATAAAATAAAATTATAATATAGTTAATATTTTGTTTGAATCTAAATTGTATTTTAAAAAAATAATTTTTTAAGATAATTTTTTTTACAATTACTGTTAACTCTATTACTATTTTAACAATTTGGACTTATTATGGTTAATTTATTAATTGTTAAGAAAAAAATTGAATTGTGAAGATTTTAATTAATAATTATTTTGTAATGTTACAAGCGTTCCATGTTAACTACTGTGATCTATCATTGATAATCATAATTGTTCTTATTTTAAATGATATGCAAATTTGGAATTATATAAGAAAGTAAGATGTATTGTTAACTTTAAAAAATAAAAAGGTAAAACAATATGAAACAATTATAATATTTAAAAAATTAACTTAAAATATATAAATTACTTGCAATAAATGTGATATTAAAAATTAATACTTTTTTCTTAAAATATTTGGTGTTGTTATGTAGTTTTGGCGGAATTGTAAGGTGCTATTGAGAGACTCCAATTAACATGGGGTTTAGGCTTAAAGAGGATGGTACTCCAGATTATTAGTATTAAAGTGGTCCAAGTAAAT
>NW_024403622.1:0-9000 GCF_007990345.1 Gossypium hirsutum | reverse complement strand
ACTTGCCGACACTGGCAACCCAGATACAAAATCCATCGTGACTCGATCCCATTTCCATTCAGGTATCATGATCGGCTGAAGTAAACCTGTAGGCACTTGATGTTCCGCTTTCACTTGTTGACATATTAAACACTTTGAAACAAATTCGAAAATGTCTCGTTTCATACATGCCACCAAAATTGACGTCTCAGATCGTTGTACATTTTCGTACTCCCCGGGTGAATTGACATTCGGCTACAATGAGCTTCATTTAGAATCATCGAAATAAGTTCTGAATTTCTTGGAACACACAAACGACTTCTGAACCTCAAACAATCGTCATCATCAATTTGAAACTCTGATTCCATATTCGAAACACATTCAGCCCGTTTTGCAACCAATTCATCATCGACTTTCTGAGCTTCACGAATTTGATGAATCAACAATGGTTTGGCCTTTAATTCAGCTACTAACACATTGTCGGATAGAACAGACAAGTGTACATTCATCGTTCATAAAGCAAACAGTGATTTACGACTTAAGGCATCCGCAACCACATTAGCCTTTCCCGGGTGATAGTCAATGACAAGCTCATAGTCTTTTAACAACTCGAGCCAACGTCTTTGTCGCAGATTTAAGTCTCTTTGAGTCATCAAATCTTTGAGACTTTTGTGATCCGAATATACGTGGCACTTCCCACCAAATAAGTAATGTCGCCATATTTTCAAAGCGAATACGATGGCAGCTAGTTCGAGATCATGGGTTGGATAATTTTTCTCATGTGGCTTCAATTGTCTCGACGCATAAGCTACAACTTGACCTTCTTGCATCAATACACAACCCAACCCAAGTAAGGATGCATCACTGTAAATGACAAACTCCTTGCCTGATTCGGGCTGCGCTAGTACTGGAGCTTCAGTCAAATAAGTCTTCAGTTGATCGAAACTTTTCTGACACTTTTCTGTCCATTCGAACTTAACATCTTTCTGAAGTAGTTTCGTTATTGGTGTGGCTATCATCGAGAAACCCTTTATGAACCGTCTGTAGTAACCGGCAAGTCCCAAAAAAACTCCGAACCTCAGTAATATTTCTCGGAGGCTTCCAGTTAAGTATGGCTGAAATTTTGCTCGGATCAACTCGAATACCCGATGCAGATACCGTATGACCCAAGAAGCTAACCTCTCTTAACCAGAACTCACACTTACTAAACTTAGCATATAACTGCTTATCCCGTAAAATTTGCAACACTAGTCCCAGGTGTTCAGCATGATCGGTTTCATTTCTCGAATAAACCAAAATATCATCGATAAACACAACTACAAACCGATCCAAATACGGTCTGAAGATCCGATTCATCAAATCCATAAATACCGCAGGGGCATTAGTGAGCCCAAACGGCATCACTAAGAACTCGTAGTGACCATATCTCGTTCTGAAAGCAGTTTTGGGTATATCCGAATCTCGAATTCGCAACTGATAATAACCCGATCTCAAATCTATCTTTGAAAACACTGAGGCTTCCTTTAGTTGATCAAACAAATCATCAATACGCGGTAACGGATATTTATTCTTTATTGTCACTTTATTCAGCTGACGATAGTCGATGCACAACCTCATGGTTCCGTCCTTCTTTTTCACAAACAATACTGGTGCACCCAAGGTGAGAAACTTGGTCGAGCGAAACCTCTATCCGTCAACTCTTGCAACTGAGCTTTCAACTCTTTTAACTCGGTTGGTGCCATACGATACGGAGCTATCAAAATCGGTGTAGTCCCAGGTACAAGCTCAATACCAAACTCTACCTCCCGAACAGGTGGTAAACTCGGTAATTCTTCGAGAAAAACATCCAGATATTCACAAACCACCGGCACAGATTCAGGCTTCTTTTCTAACTCTTTGTCATCAAGTACACACGCAAGGTATGCTTCACACCCCTTTCTTACATATTTCTGAGCCAACATCGATGATATTACAGCTGGCAACCCATTCAAGTCAGTAGACTCAACTCGGATTATCTCGTTATTTACACACCTCAAATCAATGGTTTTTCTTTTGCAGTTTACAATTGCATCATGTACGGTCAACCAATCCATACCGAGGATAACATCAAATTCATCAAACGGTAAAAGCATCAAATCGGTCGGAAAACAGGAACCTCGGATTACTAGGGGACATTTCTTACACACTTTGTCAACAAGTACATAACGACCCAAGGGATTCGACACTCGAATTACGAACTCAGTAGACTCAACAAGTAAAGTCTTACTGGATGCTAAGGTTTCACATATATAAGAATGAGTAGAACCAGGGTCAATCAAAGAATCACATTAGTATCAAAGAGAGTAAAAGTACCGGTAATAACATCTGGCGAGGAAGCATCCTCGCGTGCGCGTATAGCATAAGCTCTAGCAGGAGCACGAGCCTCAGATCTGGTTGTAGCATCTCTAGATCCTCTCTGACCGCCACTAGCATTGCCTGTGTTTCTAGATGGTCTACCCGGGCAGTAGTAGCACCTGGTTTCCCACTCTGATTTACATTTCGTTCAGACAGTCTCGGGCAATCCTTGATAAAATGGTCAGCTGATCCGCACTTATAAAGGAGCGGTCATGGAATCTACAACTCCCCGAATGCCATTTACCACAATACTGGCACTCCGTTCTGTCTCGATGATCATTTCCAACACTGGCGACCGACGTGACTCATGTACTCACAAGGGGTCGATCGCGATCTCGTCTAGAAAATCCTGAAGTGTCTCTAGACCGGCCTAAGTCATCTCTAAATTTCTTCGATGACTGTTGAAAGGGCTTTCCCGAAGATCTCTTACGAAACTCCTTTGCTCCCATATCAGCTTTTCTTTTCTCCTTACTGAGCTCTTCGGCTTTGCAAGCTCGTTCGACAAGTACCACAAATTCTCGGATTTCTAAAATGCCAACATACAGCTTTATATCATCATTCAGTCCATCCTCGAAACTTTACACATCACAGCTTCTGAAGAAATGCATTCTCGAGCGTACCGGCTAAGCCTTACAAACTTTTGTTCATAATCAGTAACCGACATGGAACCTTGTTTAAGTTCAAGAAATTCCTTCCGTTTTTGATCAATGAATCTCTGACTGATATACTTTTTTCGAAACTTGGTTTGGAAAAACTCCCAAGTTACTTGCTCTCTGGGCACAACAGAAATCAACGTATTCCACCAATAGTAGGCAGAATCACGTAGCAAGGAGATAGTACACTTTAGGCATTCATCGGGTGTGCAAGATAGTTCATCGAGTACCCGAATAGTGTTGTCCAACCAAAATTCAGCTTGCTCGGCATCATCGCTGTCCGTAGCTTTAAATTCAGTAGCCCCGTGTTTTCAGATTCTGTCAACTGGGGGCTTATTTGACCTTATTTGGTCAGTTATCGGAGGTATTGTAGGTGCGGGTTGTATTAGTCGGGAATGGAGGTTGTGGAACAGCCGTATTAGTTCGAATGTATTGGTTGAACCAATCATTCATCACGCTATAAAAGCCTGTCTAGCTTCGTCATTCTGATTACTAGAATAGGTGAGAGTCCGCCGGCCTGTCCCTTGTGGGAGCAGGTGCTACACTCTCAAGATCATCGCTACCGCTCGGTTGGGATCGGGATCCATTTCTATAAGTAAACACATTTTTAACTGTCAGAAATCACCACACTATCAAATAAACACATAATGCATGTATAGCTAGACCCAAACGTATTACGGTAGTCCTAGAATCGACTAAACCGTAGCTTGATACCAATAAAATTGTAACGCCCCGTACCCGAGACGTTGCCAGAGTCGAAACGAGGTGTTAACGGACTTAATTCATTTACTTACACAGTTCATTTTTAAATTCCAGACAAGCTGGTTAACTGCATCACAGTCACTTTAAAAATCATATCTCGAGTTCAAAGCTCGAAAACCGATTCTGTAAATTTTCCTGAAACTAGACCATACATATATCTTCAAATTTTTTTATAATTTTTGGTCAGGGCCATTAGTACATTTATTAGTTAAATTCTCCCCTGTTTCAGGGTTCGACTACTCTGACCTTCATGCATTACGACTTAGATATCTCCCTGTACGGGGCTTCAATACTTATTCCGTTTATTTCTAAAGAAACTAGACTCGAAAAGGAATCTGTACATATAGGAATGACTTCTACTTATCTTGATTAATTTATAGTGAATTTCCAAAGTCAGAATAGGGGATCTAGAAATCACTTAGCCCTATTTACGAAAACTTAAACATCTCATAAAATACGGCTCATATGATTGTTTCGTTACTTTCATATGAAAGTAGATTCATCAAGACTCGTTACATAATTTATTCACTATTTAATTCCATTCCTACTATTTTTAGCGATTTTTCAAATCCACATCACTGCTGCTGTCAGCATCTTTTTTTTAAGGTAACTTTACCTATTTCATGGTTTTCCATGGATCAACTAGAATTTTGTCATACATAGCACCAAAGTGATCGTGATTAACCTTTCCAATGGCTAATCGTTACCAAACATTTCCATACCACTCAATGAACAACATACAAATGATTATAATGCTATGCTCAATATATATATAAGCCATTTTCGCATGGCTACCAAATATATACATTACCAAAGGTACTTGACTAACAACAAAGGGCAGTCCTATACATGCCATTATCAGAGTTCAACTAAAGAGTACCAAAAGGGCTTCGATAGTGTGGACGACTTTGACTTTGACAATCCCGAGTCCGATAGCTAACGAGCAAAATCTATAAAACAGAGAATCAAAGCAACGCAATAAGCATTTAATGCTTAGTAAGTTTGAGTAATGAAATTAGTTTTGACTAAAGTATAACATTCATATGGCTAATTGAATAACTTCATATATGCACATTCTCATAATCATACTTACTTCACGCTTCAATCAACATATTCATACACAAGGTATCAAACCTAACTAAAGGCCGAAAGTCCATTAATCAATTGAACGAATACTATTTAAAACGAATCGACTTTTCCGATGCATATACGAAACATACCTTGTCATTTGGATTTTATGAGCCTATTAATTGAAATCATTATAGCAAGATCGCTCACTTCCAAACCCAAGTATCTTGGGATTTAGCTGGATATAGCAACTCACACAAATGCCTTCGGGTCTTAGCCCGGATATAGCAACTCGCACAAATGCCTTTGGGTCTTAGCCCGGATATAATCACTAGCATAAATGCCTTCGGGACATAGCCCGGATATAGCAACTCGCACGAATGCCTTCGATCTTAGTCCGGTTATCATCCGAATAATCATGCACATATGTCCACAAATCATAACACATCTTTATTTCGTTTTCATTACTAGAACTCAGATACAAGGCACTTATCTACCATTACCATTTTCGGCTCAATAAATCATACAAAGAGCATGGTTTTGATTCGCTATATAACATGATCTAATCGAATCGTAATCTAAGTTCTATTACTCGAAAACTTACCTCGGATGTTGTCGAATGATTTCAACGGCTTTTCGATCACCTTTTCCTTTCCTTTATCGGATTTAGTTCCCCTTTGCTCTTGAGCTTAATTTAACAAATAAATTGATTTAATCATTTTGAACATCAAAGAGAAATTCAAGGTACTTAGCCCATATATATTAGGCATTAGAGTCATATATGTATGAAATCATGAATCAAATTCAACATATTAGCCAATATTCTCCTTTAGCCGATTTTCTAAGTCAAGATAAAGCCATCAATATGCTTACCTATAGCCGAACGTACAACATCAATCTATGTATTCATTCATGTGGCAGAATATGCATGTCTATGTTGAGGCCGATTATATACTTAATACATTCTACAAATATGGTTACTTGTATTGACTAAATACCATTTTGTTTCAAGTTCAAAACTCGGCTAATACACATATATGCACTAGTAATCAAATACTAACATTTGCACTTCACCTTAATAGCTAGCTTAGCAAACCTTAATTTAACATATAATTTTTCATAACACAATTAAAGCATCCTCTCCATTCCATCAATTCATAACACATACATTACTCAATAATATTCAAAATCACATTCGGCCTTAGTACACACTTGTTAGTCGATTTTTCTCTATTTAGCAACTAATGCACATATGTGCTCATTTGTAGACTCTACTTCACCTAACTACCATTTCTCATCCAAATAACATGAACAACATTTGCTCATGACATCAAGCATTCTTTAATTCGGCTATTACTAGTATAAGCTTTAACCATTCATATTTTTAGAAAGACCAAGTTCTTTCCTTAATACATTCATCATCAAAATTCAAGTAAAACAATCAAAATTCCTTCCTTTATAACCATAGCCGAAGGCTCCATTCACCCATCATTAGTGAAAATTTTAGCATGGGCTAAGCAAGAACCATGATAATTTACCTAAAACAAGTAAACATTTCACAAATTTAACATAATATACTAACCTCCCTAAGGATTCAAGTGACCGAAATTCTTCCCCTCCTTTGTTTCTTCTATTCGACCAAGTTGAACAACAAAGAGAGAACTTTGTTTTCATCACCAATTTCCTTTTCATTACTTTATTACTAACCTTTTATTTTATTATTTCTAACATAAAACACTAACACAAAATGTTTATAATAGGCTTTAACCCATAGCATGGCCGGCCACCATCTTGGTTTTTGGTTAATTTGACATGCAACTACAATTATTTGCAACATGCATAAATAGGCCACTTTACATTTGCCTAGCACATTTCTAAATTTTCTCACATAAGTCCTATTTAATAAAATTCACTTACAATTAACAAAATTCAAACATGAAATTTTCACACATGCATATATACATATAATAAGCATCAAATATGACGGTCAATTATTTTTATGACTCGGTTTAGTGGTCCCGCAACCACTTTCTGACTAGGGTCAATTTAGGGCTGTCACAGTTTCGGCTTAAGGAAGTTGGATTTCTAGGACACATTGTGTCGAGTGAAGGGATCAGAGTTGATCCGAATAAGATCTCACTTATTGTAGAATGGAAACCGCCGAGGAATGTGACAAAGGTTTGCAGTTTTCTGGGACTAGCAGGATACTATAGACGATTTGTAAATGGATTCTCCATGATAGCTACACCGATAACAAGGCTACTGCAGAAAGATGTCAAGTTTGAATAGACAGAAGAGTGCCAAAAGAGCTTCGAGAAATTAAAGGCTTTGTTGACCGAAGCCCCAATCTTGGTGCAACCTGAGTCGGGCAAGGAATTTGTAGTTTTTAGTGATGCCTCCCTAAACAGGTTACGGTGTGTGCTAATGCAGGAAGGCAAGGTTATAGCCTATGCCTCGAGATAGCTAAAAGCTCATGAGAGGAATTATCCGACCCATGATTTAGTGATAGCAGCTGTAGTGTTCGCACTGAAGATTTGGAGACACCATTTGTATGGTGAGAGATGCCGAGTATTTACTGATCACAAGAGCCTAAAGTGTTTAATGACTCAGAAAGAGTTGAATTTGAGGCAACGACGATGGTTAGAGCTAATAAAAGATTATGAGCTGATCATTGACTACCATCCAGGAAAGGCGAACGTAGTCACCAACGCTTTGAGTAGAAAGTCGTTGTTTTCTTTGAGAGCTTTGAACGCTCAGTTGACCGTATCTAATGATGGTTCGATCCTAGCAGAGGTGAGAGTTAGGCTGACTTTTCTTCGTAAGATCCGAGAAGCTCAGAAAAGTAATGAGAAGTTGCAAGCTTAGAAAAGTCAGTGTAAGTTAGGTGTTGAATTAGATTTTCAGACTGGTACCGACGGATGTTTAATGTTCAAAGGTAAAGTTTGTGTACCTAAAGATAATAAGCTCGTTTAGAAGATTTTACGAGAGGCACGTAGTGGTAGTTTGTCCGTTCATCGGAGCAGTGTAAAAATGCATAACGACCTGAAGAAAATGTATTGGTGGTCGGGAATGAAAAGAGATATTTCAGAGTTTGTTTCCAAGTGTTTAGTGTGTCAGCAAGTAAAGGCTGAACACCAAGTACCTTCTGGGCTACTTCAACCTATTATGGTTCTAGAGTGGAAATGGGATCGTATCACCATGGATTTCGTGACCAGTGTGCCTCTAGCCCCGAAAAAGAGAGATGTAGTATGGGTTATTGTCGATAGACTCACTAAGTCAGCCCACTCCATACTAGTGCGTACCGACTACTCCCTTGAGAAATTAGCTGACTTGTATGTTTTCGAAGTTGTAAGACTACATGGTGTACCTTTTTCAATTGTTTCAGATAGAGACCTGCAATTCACCTCGAGATTTTGGAAGAGGTTGCAAGAGGCTTTAGGAACCAAGTTGAGTTTCAGCACGGCTTTTCATCCACAGACTGATGGACAGTCAGAAAGAGTAATACAGATCTTAGAGGACATGTTGAGATGTTTTGTTCTTGAATTCCAAGGAAGTTGGGAAAAATACTTACCGTTGGTTGAATTTTCCTATAACAACAGCTATCAGTCGAGTCTAAAAACGGTGCCTTATGAGGCTTTGTATGGGAAAAAAGTGTTGAACGCCCTTATTCTGGACTGAGTTGAGAGAGAGTCAGCTTCATGGAGTTGATTTTATCAAAGAGGCTGAGGAAAAAGTTAAGGTGATTTGTGACTGTTTGAAAGCCGCCTCGGATAGACAAAAATCCTATGTGGATTTGAAATGAAGGGAGATTAAATTTGAAGTCAGGGATTAGGTATTTTTGAAAGTTTCTCCGTGGAGGAAAGTCCTCAGATTTGGTTGAAAAGGCAAGTTGAGTCCAAGTTTTATAAGACCTTATGAAGTTACCAAGAGAGTAGGGTCTGTTGCCTACCATTTGGGTTTGCCGCCAGGGTTAGAAAAGATTCATGACGTATTTCATGTGTCCATACTATACCGATACAGATCTGAACCTTCGCATGTAATTGCGCCAACTGAAGTTGAGATTCTTCCAGATATGGCTTATGGTGAAGAACCAATCAAGATCTTAGCTCGAGAGGTAAAACAGTTAAGAAATAAGAATATACCA
>NW_024403621.1:0-9000 GCF_007990345.1 Gossypium hirsutum | reverse complement strand
GAAAACTCCTGTAGGTTCGAAATGGAAAATAATTTTTAGAAATTCAACACGGGTGTAGGACACGGGTGTGTCCCAAAGCACATGGACGTGTGAGGCTTAACCTAGAAAATTTTCTAAGAACTTTCTCAAGTTCTCAGTCTAGTCCCGGACCCTTTTCAATGTATGATTTGGGTCTCTTAGGCCCATAATAGGGACACTAAGATGTTGTTTGAATGGTTTCAAATTGGAATAAAATTTTATAACCCGTATTACCCAAAAATTTTGGAGTACATGTCTGCTAACGCCTCGTACCTGGTTTCGGTCTCGAGTACGGGTAAGGGTTGTTACACTTTCAATAGTTCACGTCTTCAATACTGTCTTAATCTCAGATCTCTCTTTAACATTCAATACTGTAACTCTTAAAATTAGAAAGCATATAACATCCTTCGTCGAACAACTATTTCATCAAATTCTCAATACAGACATAAAAACAACTGACTCATAATCACCCGTCGGACAAATTCATTAAATGAGACTTTAACCGTTTGAAAACATCAATCATCACTTTATATTCTCGTATTAAAACACATTTCAATATGTACAATAGTTCATCGCCGAAAATCATAAATTCTTCACTCAATTCAAATCGAACTCAGAACTAGAATTTTGATTAATAATACCTTCAACTGTTTTCGAATTTGTGACATGCATCAAATGATTCAAACTCTATAGATATAGTCACTTTACAAATTAGAACAACTTAGCTCATAACATCATCGTTCAATTAAGAGAAATCTAACCAATATGTCTCTGTATCATGCTTTCAAGAATATAAATTCTTCATTTGAAGTATTCGTCTGTTTATACTCGTGAATGAATAGAATTTACTCCCTTAATTGAAAGGCCCGCTCAAATACACATAGCTCAAATCACATCTCAACAAATCAGTTTACTCTGATATGATCCACGAAATTAATTTCAACTACGGAAAAATGACATATTTGAATACTTTTTTTCATGATGAGAGAAACAACTCAAGTACACAATCTTTCAAATTTCTCTTAACATACAAATCAAAATCTTTGCAATCACATTAGCTCAAGGAGGTAAAACATCCAATTTAGCTCATTGGTTGTAGTCAACTTACCTAGGAAAAGAAAACCACCATAAAATTTGAGCTTATGCTTTCATCATTTATACTTTTATCGATGGCAATTTTTTACACGAAAATCAGAGAAATCTAGATAATAGAATCACCACGTTTCTATGATCAAATCCAAAAACACCATCATAATAAACATAGTCATTACCGACCAAGGAACATGCTTTAAAGATGAACCATGTCAGATGATCCACATCATAAGGAAGGTAAGAAAACCCAGATACGATGTTATAACAGAAATTTGAGAACATAACTCATAAGGAAATAATTATAAAGATTAGAATACTTCCCCAGAGAAAACCAAAAGAAAACCATTACTTATACACTCTGGAATTTCATTGTAACCAAGATATCATATTTTCCATATATATACATATGAGACATAGCAACATGCAACATCCAAAAGAAGCAGAAGTATATCCTTACATAATCTTTTACCGTCGTCTTTATTCTAACATAATAGAATAGAATCCTGGAGAAATAAGAAAATGTCGATTATAGTTCAAACAGACTCAAAATGCTTTCATCTAAAATTAGAGTCAGTCAGTATACTCACACAATAAGGTTTTCTTTAGGAACGAACATTCACATGAACCTCAGAGGATGAATGAATATATACACCATCATAATTTATTCAACTATAACCGTTACACACAGATATCTTCACAATTCAAATATCATTTCTCTAACTAATTCCGTCATCATATATTCTGTACGATTCCATTTACTAAAGAAAACTAGTTCGGGAAAATTTTCAGCAAACACATCTTTAAATTTCATACCTGATAGAATCGAATAGCTGAGACCAATTTCTTCTTTAACCGTGACATTGCATAATCTGAATAACCTTTAAAACAATTTGATATTTCTTCTGAAACTATTTTCACTTTCCAAGCTATTTTCATCTCTGCATACTTTACTACTTTTTTCACCACTGAACTCTTTAGTTTTACACTTATGAACTTATTCAGCATAATTCTTATGAAATTTCGTCATAATTACAACTTTAGTAAGGGGGCGAGCTCGTCAAGCCTCTAACTTGACTCTCATATATATATACATGTACGACTTAGTATTCATCATCAAAAAATAACATCATAACAGTAATGCAATTCACTTTAAACAAATCAACATACTTATATATGTCTCACAGATTTACTGATTGTATTTATTCAAACAAGCGTTCACAAACACACATTTCGTCAACTTGAGTAAATTTACTTATCACATTAATTCAATAAAATACGTTAGGCACATAACATTATAGGAATGCCAAACAAACACGGATAGGCTTATCGTAATATAAGCTTTCATTTCATTTCACTTTTCCATATTTCAACTTATGGTTATCTCATTTTTTACATTATCACATACGTATCATGAACTTCTATTCATACATTTCTAAGTTTCGTCTCATCATAAACACATTTCAATCATCTCAATATCATTTTTAGCTTTTTCAAAAGTAGCTCGGTTGGAAGTCATCTCTGTCTTAATAGAACAATTTCGCTAGAGCCGAGAGATATCACACTATCACAAGTAATAATATGGCATGTATAGCTAGACTCACATATGATAGGTCAGCCAGAGAATCGACTAAACCATAGCTCTGGTACCATTAAATGTAACACCTCTTACCCACGTCCAATGCCAGGACAGGGTTCGAGGCATTACCGGACTTAAACATAAACATTCATACAAAATCGAGCCATAAAATTTCATTCAATTTAAAACCATTCATACACATGTATATCATCCCTTATATGGGCCTCCGAGGCCCAAAACATACATCAAAGATGACTCAGGATGTAACACCTCGCACCCGAGACCGTTGCCGGAATCGGACACGAGGGGTTTGCAGACTTAAATCACTTATTTGCACAGTCCATTTTAAATTTCCAGACGAGCTGGCTAACTGCATCACTGTCACCTTAAAAATCATATCTCGAGTTCCAAAACTCGAAAACCAGTTTCGTAAATTTTTCCTGAAACTAGACTCATCTGTCCATCTACAAATTGTTTTCTAGAATTTTTGGTGGAACCAATTAGTACATTTTATTAGTTAAAGTCTCCCCTGTTTCAGGGTTCGACTACACTGACCTTTGCGCATTACGACTTGGATATCTCCCTGTACAGGGATTAAATATTGATTCCGTTTGTTTCTATAGAAACTAGTCTCAAAAGGAATCTATACATATATGGCATGACTTCTAATTATCTCTGGTTAATTTATAATGAATTTCAAAGTCGGAACAGGGAATCTAGAAACCGTTCTGGTACTGTTTCGCGAAAACTTAAATATCTCACAATATAATGTTCATATGATCGTTTCATTATTTTCCTATGAAAATAGATTCATCAAGGTTCGATTAAATAATTTATTAACTATTTAATTCCATTCCTACTATTTTTAGAGATTTTTCACATTCACATCACTGCTACTATTAGCATCTATTTTTAAGGTAGACTTTACCTATTACATAGTTTCCATGATTCAACTAGCCCTTTAGCATATATAGCACAAAATATGATCATGATTAACCATTCCAATGGATAATCGTTCCCAAACATTTCCATACCTCTTAACGAACATCATACAAGACGATTATAATACTAAGCTCAAAGTGTATATAAGCCATTTTTCGCATGGCTATCCAAATTTATACAAAACCAAAGGGTCCATGACCAACAACAAAACGGGTAGTCCTATACATGCCATTTCAAAGTTCAACCAAAAGTGTACCAAAGGGGCTTTGATAGTGTGGGCGACTTCAACTTCAATAATCCCGAGTCCAATAGCTGACGAACCAAAATCTATAAAACAGAGATTCAAAGAAACGGAGTAAGCATTTAATGCTTAGTAAGTTTGAGCCATAAAATTAGACACAACTAAAGTGTAGCATTCATATGGCTAAACAGATAATTTCATATGCACAAATTCTCAATAGCATACTTACTTCACATTACCAACCCTTATATTCATACACAAAAGATCAACTTAGCCAAAGGCCGGTAGCTCATTTATCGACTGAGCGAATACTAATAGTAAGGGATCAACTAAATCAATGCATATACGAGACATACCTCATTGCTGGGATTTTACGAGCATATTAATTGAAACTATTACAGCAAGGTCGCTCATTCCCAAGCCAAGTACCTTCGGGATTTAACCGGATATAGCTACTCGCTCAATGCCTTCGAGACATAGCCCGGATATAGTAACTCGCACCAATGCCTTCGGGACTTAGCCCGGATATAGTAACTCGCACAAATGCCTTCGGGACTTAGCCCGGATGTAATAACTCGCACAAATGCCTTCGGGACTTAGCCCGGAACTAGTCACTAGCGCAAAATGCCTTCGAGACTTAGCCCGGTTATCATCCAAATATTCATGCACATATCAATAAATCATGACACATCTATATTTCATTTTCATAATTAGAGTTCAACCACAAGTCACGTATTAAGCAATCCCATTTTCGGCTCACTAGCCACATACAAACAACATGGTTTAGTTTGCTTTATGACACGACCTCTATGCACATACCGCTACCCGTCATACGTATAGACTAATTAACTCAACATATAATTCAAGTAGAATCATCATATCACCGTATATTTGTTATGCTCATACGTCATGACTTAATCAAATCGTAAACTAAGTCTCGTTACTCGAAAACTTACCTCGGATGTTGTCGAACGATTTCGATGGCTATTCGACCACTTTTTCCTTCCCTTTATCGGATTTAGTTCCCCTTTGCTCTTGAGCTTAATTTAACAAATAAATTGATTTAATCATTTGAGCATCGAAAAGAGGAACTCAAAGTACTTAGCCCATATATATACATTAGACATTAAAGTCACATACATATGAAATCATGAATCAACTCAACATATTAACCCACACTCCCTTTTAGCCGATTGTCTAAGCCAAAATAAAAGCATCAATATGCTTGCCTCTAACCGAATACATGCAACACCAATCTTATTTCTATGGCCGAATATGCATGTTTATGTTGAGGTCGATTGCAACACTTAATACATTCTACAATTATGGTTACTTGTATTGACTAAATACCAATTCGTTTTAAGTTCAAAACTCAGCTAATACACATATATACTCTAGAGATCAAATACTAACATTTGCACTTCACCTTACACCATTTTCATCCAAATAACATGATCAACAACCATGCTTCTCTTCTACTTCCTAACATGGCCGAATGCATCAAGACACCATACCACTTAAATTTTGGTCATGGGTTAAACAAAGAACTTAAGGCCTAACTCAAGAATGCTAAAAAGAAAACCCACCACCACATGTATCATTACAAAGCTTCACATTTAGCATGCAAATGGCATCAATCACAAATCCTCCTTAGCTGAAACTTAACCCATCTTCATGCCTCATCACCAACACATCAAACATCAACCAAGAAGACAACACCCATGGCCGAATATCATCTCCATCACATAGCAAAGATCCAAACATGGGCTAGATAGAACTCAAGCTAACAAATAAATAAAATAAAATAAAAAAACATGCATGAATCTCATGGAACAACACCAAACATACCTCCTCCTAAACACCAACCAACCGAACAAGAAGCAAGAAAATCCTTTCTTCTTTCTTTCTCCTTAAAATTTTCGGCCAAAGATGTTCAAGGATGAACATTTTTTTTGTTTTCTTTCTTCAATTCACGGCAATGGGGGGGCATGGTGAGACAATTTTTTTCATCACTCCTCCTTTGCATTACTTTAATCCTAACCCTTTTTTTATTCTTTCTAACATAACACACTACACAACATGTTTACAACATGTTTCCACCATAGCATGGCCGCCACTATGCTTTAATTTTGGGTAATTTGACATGCAAACCCATCATTTTCACAACATGCATTATTAGGCCACTTTACATTTGCCTAGCACATTTCTAAATTTTCTCACATAAGTCCTATTTGATAAAATTCACATACAATTAACAAAATTCAAACATGAAATTTTCACACATGCATATGTACATATAATGAGCATCAACTATGACGGTTAATTATTTTTATGACTCGGTTTAGTGGTCCCGAAACCACTTTCCGACTAGGGTCAATTTGGGGCTGTCACAACTCTCCCCACTTAAGAAATTTTCATCCCCGAAAATCTTACCGATAAATAGGTTTGGGTATCGCTCTTTCATAGAGTTCTAGGTTCCCAAGTAGCTCCTTCCACCCGTGTTTGAGCCATAACACTTTTACTAAAGGAACCTTTTATTTCGAACTCTTTACTTCACGACTAGGATACGAATCGGTTCTTCTTCATAACTCATATTGGCTTGAATTTCAACCTCTGATGGACTAATTATGTGCGATGGATCAGATCTATAACGTCGAAGCATCGAAACATGAAAGATGTCGTGAATCTTTCAAGTTCAGGGGCAAAATCAATCGATACGCAACTGGACCGACTCGTTCGGATATTTCATATGGCCCGATGAACCTCGGACTCAATTTGCCTTACGCCCAAATCTGAGTATCTTTTTCCAAGGTGAAACTTTAAGAAACACTTTATCTCCCACTGATAATCAATGTCCTTTCGTTTCAAATCCGCATACGATTTCTGACGATCTGTGGCTGCCTTCAGACTTTCACGGATTACTTTTACTTTCTGTTCGGCATCTTTAATCAAATCAATTCCAAAACTTTTACTTTCATCGAGCTCGGTCCAAAACAATGGTGTACGGCATTTACGCCCGTACAAAGCCTCGTAAGGTGCCATCTTAATACTTGATTGAAAACTATTGTTGTAAGCGAATTCAATCAAAGGTAAATACCGCTCCCATGAACCACTAAACTCATGGATGCAACATCTTAACATATCATCAAGTATCTGAATTATCCGCTCGGATTGACCATCGGTTTGTGGATGAAAAGCGGTGCTAAAATGCAGCTTGGTACCCAAAGCTTCTTGCAATTTCTTCCAAAATCGCGAGGTGAATCTCGGATCTCTATCCGACGCAATAGAAATCGGTACCCCGTGTAATCTCACAATTGAGAAACATACAACTCAGCTAGTTTTTCCAATGAAAAGCCCGTGCGTACGGGGATAAAGTGAGTCGACTTAGTCAGTCTATCCACGACAACCCAAATCGCATCTTTCTTACTTCCCGACAATGGCAACCCAGATACAAAATCCATCGTGACTCGATCCCATTTCCATTCAGGTATCATGATCGCCTGAAGTAAACCCGTAGGCACTTGATGTTCTGCCTTCACTTGTTGACATATTAAACACTTCGAAACAAAATTGGAAATGTCTCGTTTCATACCATGCCACCAAAACTGATGTCTCAGATCGTTGTACATTTTCGTACTCCCCGGGTGAATTTACATTCGGCTACAATGAGCTTTGTTCAGAATCATCGAAATGAGTCCTGAATTTCTTGGAACACACAACCGAATCTGAACCTCAAACAATCGTCATCATCAATTTGAAACTCTGATTCCATATTCGGAACACATTCAGCCCGTTTTGCAGCCAATTCATCATCGACTTTCTGGGCTTCACGAATTTGATGAATCAATAATGGTTTGGCCTTTAATTCTGCCACTAACACATTGTTGGATAGAACAGACAAGTGTACATTCATCGGTCGTAAAGCAAACAATGATTTACGACTTAAGGCATCCACAACCACGTTAGCCTTTCCCGGGTGATAGTAATGACAAGCTCATAATCTTTTAACAACTCGAGCCAACGTCTTTGTTGCACATTCAAGTCTCTTTGAGTCATCAAATATTTGAGACTTTTGTGATCCGAATATACATGGCACTTCTCACCAAATAAGTAGTGTCGCCATATTTTCAAAGCGAATATGATGGTAGCTAGTTCGAGATCATGGGTCGGATAATTTTTCTCATGTGGCTTTAATTATCTCAACCCATAGGCCACGACTCGACCTTCTTGCATCAATACGCAACCAACCCAAGTAGGGATGCATCACTGTAAATGACGAACTCCTTGCCTGATTCGGGCTGCACTAGTACTAGAGCTTCTGTCAAGTGAGTTTTCAATTGTTCGAAACTTTTCTGACACTTTTCTGTCCATTCAAACTTAACATCCTTCTGAAGTAGTTTCGTCATTGGTGTGGCTATCATCGAGAAACCTTTCACAAACCGTCGATAGTAACCGGCAAGTCCCAAAAAGCTCCGAACCTCAGTAATATTTCTCGGAGGCTTCCAGTTAAGTATGACTAAAATTTTTCTCGGGTCAACTCGAATACCCGATGCGGATACCACATGACCCAAGAAGCTAACCTCTCTTAACCAGAACTCACACTTACTGAACTTAGCATACAACTGCTTATCCCATAAAATTTGCAACACTAATCCCAGGTGTTCAGCATGATCGGTTTCATTTCTCGAATAAACCAAAATATCATCGATAAACACGACTACAAACCGATCCAAATACGGTCTGAAGATCCGATTCATCAAATCCATAAATACCGCAGGGGCATTAGTGAGCCCAAACGGCATCACTAAGAACTCATAGTGACCGTATCTCGTTGTGAAAGCAGTTTTGGGTATATCCGAATCTCGAATTCGCAACTGGTAATAACCCGATCTCAAATCTATCTTTGAAAACACTGAGGCTCCCTTTAGTTGATCAAACAAATCGTCAATACGTGGCATCGGATATTTATTCTTTATTGTCACCTTATTCAGCTGACGATAGTCGATGCACAACCTCATGGTTCCGTCCTTCTTTTTCACAAACAATACTGGTGCACCCAAGGTGAGAAACTTGGTCGAGCGAAACCTCTATCCGTCAATTCTTGCAACTGAGCTTTCAACTATTTTAACTC
>NW_024403620.1:0-9000 GCF_007990345.1 Gossypium hirsutum | reverse complement strand
TAGGTTAATTGAAAAATGTTTTGAATGTTCTGTAATGCTCTAAAACCCTATTCTGGCGACAAGTATGGGTTAGGGGTGTTACAATAACCCTAATGTTTAATGTCCTGGCGGATTATCGAGGCCAGCATCCTGGTGGAATCATTTGGTTTCCTTAGTCGAGTTAATGTCTTGCACCCTACTTACCATGTATTGCCTTGACCTGGTAGACCATCCCGTGTTTACTATCCCAGTGGACTATCTATTCTGTGTTTATTGCCCAGTGGACTTTCCCTGCAGATGGCATGGAGTCTTTCATCCATGACCTTACACTGATCCATCATCTTGGCGTACCATCTTATGATGCCTTGGAGTCTTTCATCCATTGTATTACTCATCATACCTGGCTTCCATAGCATCTTTCATCTATGGTCTTACATCATATACCTTATACCTTGTACCTTGCTGCCATGGCATTTTTCATCCATGGTTTTAAGCTACGTACTTCATACCTGATTGCCATAGCCTCTATCATCTATGGTCTTCACCATATACTTTTGTCATAGTGTCGCCTCGAAGGACTAGTCGAAATTGCCGTCACAGTAAATACCATTCTATAATTTCATTTGCTGAATCCTCCTCCTATTACTTCTTTTACTCTACCTAAACTTGATGCTCGAACACTTTAATGTTCCCTATGCAAGGCCTGGAACTTCACCTGAGGCAGTTTCTAATAGGTTCACTCTCTCCTTTCCCATCCTAATTCCATCTATCCCATAGAGGTTTTTCCCCCAATTATCAAGCCATTCATGCATCAAATCATCATCTATCTTAAAGCAACAGTAATCAACTCAACATGACTCAACAACATTATTCATGCACAGATTGCTCATACATTCTCCAATTCATGTGTAACACCCCGAACCCGAGACCGTCACCGGAGTCGAACACGAGGTGTTAACAAACTTTAAAAATTTTCCAGACACTGCCAATCTGCGTAATAGTAGCTTTAAAAATCATATATTGAGTTCAGAAACTCGGAATCCAGTTCCGTAAATTTTCCCTAAAACTAGACTCATATGCCCATCTACATATTTTTTTCTAGAATTTTTGGTTGGCCCAATTAGTACAGTTTATTAGTCAAAGTCTCCCATGTTACAGGGATCGACTACCCTGACCTTTGAGCATTTCGACTTGGATATCTCCCTGTACAGGGCTTCAATACTGATACCATTTGTTTCTATAGAAACTAGACTCAGATATAAATCTATACATATATGGCTTGACTCCTAATTGTCTCTGGTTAATTTATAATGAATTTCCAAAGTCGGAACAGGAAATCCAGAAACCGTTCTGGCCCTGTCTCACAAGAACCTGAATATCTCTTAACATACTGTCCGTATGATTGTTTTGTTACTTTCCTATGAAAATAGATTCATCAAGGTTCGTTTACATAATTTATTCACTATTTAATTCCATTCCTACTATTTTTAGTGATTTTCCAAATCTACATCACTGCTGCTGTCAGCATCTGCCTTTAAGGTAGACTTTACCTATTTCATAGTTTCCATGATTCAACTAGCCCTTTTTGCATAAATAGCACAATTTATGATAGTGATTAACCATTCCCATGGCCAATCCTTGTCAAGCATATCCACACCAAATGATTATAACATTATACTCAAACATATATAAGCCATTTTCGCATGGCTATCCAAAATTATACAAGTCCAAAGGGTCCATGACCCACAACAAACGGGTAGTCCTATACATGCCATTTCGAAGTTCAACCAAAATTGTACCAAAAGGGGGGGCTTTGATAGTGTGGGCGACTTCGACTTCAAAATCCCGAGTCCGATAGCTGGAGAACCAAAATCTATAAAATAGAGGATCAAAGAAACGGAGTAAGCAATTTATGCTTAGTAAGTTTTGAGCAAGGAATTCCAGCACAGCAAAAGTATATCATTCATATAGCTAAACGAATAATTTCATATGCACAAATTTTCGATATCATACTTGCTTCACATTACCAACCCTTATGTACATACACAAAAGATCAACTTAGCCAAAGGCCGGTAGCTCGTTTATCAACTGAGCGAATACTTATTTGTAAGGGCTCAACTAAATTCAAGCACATACGAAACATACCTCAATGTTGGGATGTTTCTAGAGTATTTACTGAAATTTTTACAGCAAGATCATTCATTCCCAAATCACGTACCTTCGGAATTTAACCGGATATAGCTACTCGTTCAAATGCCTTCGGGACATAGCCCGGTTATAGTAACTCGCACAATTGCCTTCGGGACTTAACCCGGATTTAGTAACTCGCACAAATGCCTTCGGGCTTAGCCCGGAATTAGTATCTCGCACAAATGCCTTCGGATCTTAGTCCGGATATGGTCACTTAGCACAAAGCCTTCGGGACTTAGCCCGGACATCATTCAAATAACCATGCACATTTAACAATAAATCATGGCACATTCGTATTTCGTTTTCGTTAGTAAAACTCAAACACAAGACATTTATCATTCTTGCAATTTCGGCTCAATAGCCACACAAAGAGCATGATTTTGGTTTGCTCAAAACATGATCTAATCAAATCATAATTTAAGCTCTTTTACTCAAGAACTTACCTCGGGTGTTGTCGAACTATTCCGATAGCTATTCGACCACTTTTTCCTTCCCTTTATCGGATTTAGTTCCCCTTTGCTCTTGAGCTTAATTAAACAAATAAATTGATTTAATCATTTGAGCATCGGAAAGAGGAACACAAGGCACTTAGCCCATTTTTATACATTAGACATTAAAGTCACATATGTACGGAATCATGAATCAAACTCAACATTTTAGCTAATTTTTCCCCCTTGGCCGAATTTTCTAAGCCAAGACAAAAGCATCAATATGCTTGCCTCTAACCGAATACATGCAACACCAATCTCCTTCCTATGGCCGAATATGCATGTCTATGTTGGGGCCGATTTCAACACTTAATACATTCTACAAGTATGGTCACTTGTATTGACTAAACACCCTTTTGTTTCAAGTTCAAAACTTGGCTAATACACACATATATACACTAGTAAAGCATCCTCTCCCTTTCCATCAATTTAACACATGCATTACTCATTAATATACAAAAATTATATTCGGCCTTAGCACACAACTTGCTAGCCGATTCTTCTCCATCTAGCAACCAATGCACATATGTGCTCACTCAAAAATGCTAAAAAGAAGATTCAAGAATCATCAATCCACCATCACATGCATCATTAACAAGCTTCATATTTAGCATGCAATGGCATTAACACAAAATCTACCTAGGCCGAATATCATCCCCATGACATAGCAAAGATTTGAACCATGGGCTAATTAGAACTCAAGCTAGCAACTAAAAACATGCATGAATCTCATGGCACAACCTCAAACATACCTTGATCTAGATACAAGTATGGCCAAACCTCCTCCTAATCCTCTTCCAAACCAAACATGAAGCAAGAACTCCTTCCTCCTTCCTTTGAATTTTCGGCCAAATGAAGATGAAAAAGGATGAACAAAATTTTCTCTTTTCTTTTCTTTAACTCACGGCAATGGGGGGGGGAACAACTACACACTTTTTTTTTGTTTTCATCATATTCCCTTTCATTATTTTATGCCCATGCTCCTTATTTTATTTTTTTCCACCCATGATGCACCAACACAACATGTCTATGACATGTCTTGCCCATCACACTTGGTCTACCATGCTTGTCATGGCCGGCCACTACTAGTTAGGGGGGGAATTTGACATTCAAGTCCCCCCTTTTTATTTCATGCTCTAATAGGTCCTTATGCTTTGACCTATCACATTTCAAAAATGTCGCACATAAGTCCTATTGACTAAATTCACATGCAATCGACTAAATCGAAGCTTGAAATTTTCACACATTCATAATTACATATTCTAGACAATAAATATCACATTCAAACATTTCGGTGACTCGGTTTAGCGGTCCCGAAACCACTTCCCGACTAGGGTCAATTTTGGGCTGTCACAACTCTCCCCCACTTAAGAAATTTTCGTCCCCGAAAATCTTACCGGTAAATAGGTTTGGGTATCGTTCTTTCATCGAGCTCTCGGTTTCCCAAGTAGCTTCCTCGATCCCGTGTTTGAGCCATAACACCTTAACTAACGGAACCCTTTTGTTTCGCAACTCTTTCACTTCACGAGCTAGGATACGAATCGGTTCTTCTTCATAACTCAAGTCAGATTGAATTTCAACTTTTGAGGGATTAATCACATGTGACGGATCGGATCTATAACGTCGAAGCATCGAAACATGAAAGACATCGTGAATCTTTTCAAGTTCAGGGGGCAAAATCAATCTATACGCAACCGGACCAACTCGTTCGGAGATTTCATACGGCCCAATGAATCTCGGGCTCAACTTGCCCTTACGGCCAAATCTGAGTACCTTTTTCCAAGGCGAAACTTTAAGAAACACTTTATCTCCCACCTGATATTCAATGTCTTTTCGTTTCAAATCCGCATACGATTTTTGACGATCTGTGGCTGCTTTCAGACTTTCACGGATTACCTTTACTTTCTGTTCGGCATCCTTAATCAAATCAACTCCGAAAATTTTATTTCACCGAGCTCGGTCCAAAACAATGGTGTACGGCATTTACGACCGTACAAAGCCTCGTAAGGTGCCATCTTAATACTTGATTGAAAACTATTGTTGTAAGCGAATTCAATCAAAGGTAAATATCGTTCCCATGAACTACTGAACTCGAGGATGCAACATCTCAACATATCCTCAACTATCTGAATTATCCGCTCAGATTGACCATCGGTTTGGGGGTGAAAAGCAGTGCTAAAATGCAGCTTGGTACCCAAAGCTTCTTGCAATTTCCTCCAAAATCGCGAGGTGAATCTCGGATCTCTATCTGACACGATAGAAATAGGTACCCCGTGTAATCTCACAATCTGAGAAACATACAATTCGGCTAGTTTATCCAATGAAAAATCCATACGCACGGGGATAAAGTGAGCCGACTTAGTCAGTCTATCAACAACAACCAAATCGCATCCTTCTTACTTGCTGACAATGGCAGTCCGGACACAAAGTCCATTGTGACTCGATCCCATTTCCACTCGGGTATCATGATCGGCTGAAGTAATCCTGAAGGCACTTGATGTCCCGCTTTCACTTGTTGACATATTAAACATCTCGAAACAAAGTCGGAGATGTCTCGTTTCATACCATGCCACCAAAACCAACGTTTCAAATCGTTATACATTTTCGTACTCCCCGGGTGAATTGACATTCGGCTACAATGGGCTTCGTTCAGAATCATCGAAATGAGTTCCGAATTCCTTGGAACGCACAAACGACTTCTGAACCTCAAACAATCATCATCATCAATTTGAAACTCCGATTCCTTGTTCGGAACACACTTAGCCCGTTTTGCAACCAATTCATCATCAACCTTCTGGGCTTCACGAATTTGATGAATCAATAATGGTTTGGCTTTTAATTCAGCTACTAACACATTGTCGGGTAGAACAGACAAGTGCACATTCATCGCTCGTAAAGCAAACAATGATTTCTGGCTTAAGGCGTCCGCAACCACATTAGCCTTTCCCGGGTGGTAATCAATGACAAGCTCGTAATCTTTCAACAACTCAAGCCAACGTCTTTGTCGCAGATTTAAGTCTCTTTGAGTCATCAAATATTTGAGACTTTTGTGATCCGAAAATACATGGCACTTTTCACCAAATAAGTAATGTCGCCATATTTTTAAAGCAAATACGATGGCAGCTAGTTCAAGATCATGGGTCGGATAATTTTTCTCATGTGGCTTTAATTGTCTCGACGCATAGGCCACCACTCGATTCTTGCATCAATACGCAACCCAACCCAAGTAGGGATGCGTCACTATAAATGACAAACTCTTTGCCTGATTCGGGTTGCACTAAAATTGGAGCTTCAGTCAAATAAGTTTTTAGTTGATCAAAACTTTTCTGACATTTCTCCGTCCATTCGAACTTAACATCCTTTTGAAGTACTTCGTCATTGGTGTGGCTATCATCGAGAAACCTTTGACAAATCGTCGGTAATAACCGGCGAGCCCCAGGAAGCTCCGAACTTCGGTAATATTTCTTGGAGGCTTCCAGTTAAGTATGGCTGAAATTTTGCTCGGGTCAACTCGAATACCCGATGCGGATACCACATGACCCAAGAAGCTAACCTCTCTTAACCAGAACTCACACTTACTGAACTTAGCATATAACTGCTTATCCCGCAAAATTTGCAACACTAGTCTCAGGTGCTCAGCATGTTCGGTCTCATCTCTTGAATAGACCAAGATGTCATCAATGAACACAACTACGAACCGATCCAAATATGGTCTGAAGATCCGATTCATCAAATCCATAAATACCGCAGGGGCATTAGTGAGCCCAAACGGCATCACTAAGAACTCGTAGTGACCATATCTCGTTCTGAAGGCAGTTTTGGGTATGTCCGAATCTCGAATTCGCAACTGATAATAGCCCGATCTCAAATCTATTTTTGAGAACACTGAGGCTCCCTTCAGTTGGTCGAACAAATCATCGATACGCGGTAACGGATATTTGTTCTTTATCGTCACTTTATTCAGTTGACGATAGTCAATGCACAACCTCATGGTTCCGTCCTTCTTTTTCACGAACAATACTGGTGCACCCCAAGGTGAGAAACTTGGTCGAGCAAAACCTCTATCCGTCAATTCTTGCAACTGAGCTTTCAACTCTTTTAACTCAGTTGGTGCCATACGATACGGAGCCATCGAAATCGGCGTAGTCCCAGGTACAAGCTCAATACCAAACTCTATCTCCCGAACAGGTGGTAAACCCGGTAATTCTTCAGGAAAAACATCCGGGTATTCACAAACCACCGGCACAGATTCGGGTTTCTTTCTAATTCTTTGTCATCAAGTACATACGCAAGGTATGCTTCGCACCCTTTTCTTACATATTTCTGGGCCAACATTGAGGATATTACAGCTGGCAACCCATCCAAGTCCGTAGACTCAACTCGGATTACTTCGTTATTTGCGCACCTCAATTCAATCGTCTTGCTTTTGCAATTCACAACCGCATCATGCACGGTCAACCAATCCAACCCGAGAATAACATCAAATTCATTAAACGGCAAAAGCATCAAGTCCGCCGGAAAACAGGAACCTCGAATTACTAGGGGACATTTCTTACACACTTTGTTGACAAGCACGTAACGACCCAAGGGATTTGACACCCGAATTACGAACTCAGTAGACTCAATAGGTAAAGTATTACTGGATGCTAAGGTTTCACATATGTAAGAATGAGTAGAACCGGGGTCAATCAAAGCAATTCATTAGTATCAAAGAGAGTAAAAGTACCGGTAATAACATCAGGCGAAGAAGCATCCTCGCGGGCACGTATAGCATAAGCTCTAGCAGGCGCACGAGCCTCGGATCTGGTCGTAGCATCTTAGATCCTCTCTGACCACCACTAGCATTGCCCGTATTTCCAGATGGTCTACCTGAGCAGTGGTAGCACCCGGTTTCCCACTCTGATTTACATTCTGTTCAGACAACCTCGGGCAATCTTTAATGAAGTGGTCAACTGATCCGCACTTGTAACAGGAGCGGTCAGGGAATCTACAACTCCCCGAATGCCATTTACCGCAATATCGACATTTCGTTCTGTCTTGACGTTCATTCCCAACACTGGCGACCGAAGTGCCTCGTGTACCCACAGGGGGTCGATCACGATCTCGTCTAAAAAGGCCCGAAGTGCCTCTCGACCAGCCCACATCATCTCGAAATTTCTTCGATGCCTGTTGAAGAGGCTTTCCCGAAGATCTTTTACGAAACTCTCCAGTTCCCACATCAACTTTTTGTTTTTCTTTTCTAAGCTCTTCGGCTTTACAAGCTCGCTCGACAAGTACTACGAACTCTCGTATTTCAAGAACGCCAACGAACATTTTTATATCTTCATTCAGCCCATCCTCGAAGCGTTTACACATGATAGCCTCGGACGAAACACATTCCCGAGCGTATTTGCTAAGTCTAACAAATTTTCGCTCGTAATCAGTAACCGACATGGAACCTTGCTTAAGCTCAAGAAATTCCTTCCTTTTTGATCAACAAATCTCTGACTAATATACTTTTTCCGAAACTCAGTTTGGAAAAACTCCCAAGTTACTTGCTCTCGGGGCACAACAGAAGTCAGAGTACTCCACCAATAGTAGGCAGAATCGCGTAGCAAGGAGATAGTACACTTTAGGCATTCATCGGGTGTACAAGATAGCTCATCGAGTACCCGGATAGTGTTGTCCAACCAAAATTCAGCTTGCTCGGCATCTCGCTGTTCGTAGCTTTAAATTCAGTAGCCCCATGTTTTCGGATTCTATCAACTGGGGGCTTATTTGACCTTATTTGGTCAGTTTCCGGAGGTATTGTAGGTGCGGGGGTGGTATTTGTCGGGAATGGAGGTTGTGGAACAGCCGTATTAGTTCGAATGTATTGGTTGAACCAATCATTCATCACGCTATAGAAAGCTTGTCTAGCTTCATCATTCGGGTTACTAGCATTAGGTTGAGAGTCCGCCGGCGCTGTCCCTTGTGCGAGAGCAGGCGCTACACTCTCAAGATCATCAGCTACCGCTCGGTCGGGATCGGGATCCATTACTATAAATAAACACATTTGCAAATGTCAGAAATCACCACACTATCAATTGATCACATAAAATGGCATGTATAGCTAGACCCAACGCATTACGGTAGTCCTAGAATCGACTAAACCGTATCTCTGATGCCAATCAAATGTAACACCCCGAACCCGAGACCGTCACCGGAGTCGAACACGAGGTGTTAACAGACTTTAAAAATAATTTCCCAGACACTGCCAATCTGCGTACTAGTCGCTTTAAAAATCATATCTTGAGTTCAGAAATTCGGAATCGAGTTCCGTAAATTTTCCCTGAAAATAGACTCATATGCCCATCTACATATT